>NC_090746.1:19202714-19207714 GCF_036898095.1 Palaemon carinicauda
TGTATATATATATGTATTTATGTATGTGTATATATGTATGTATATATATTATATATACAGTATATATGTATTTATGTATGTGTATATATGTATGTATATATATTATATATACAGTATATATATATATATATTATATATATATATATATATATATATATATATGTGTGTGTGTGTGTGTGTGTGTGTGTGTGTGTGTGTGTGTGTGTGTGTGTGTAATGTAGTATGCTCACCAACCTGGTATATGTGTTTTATCCCTATCATTAGAACTGGAATATAATCGGTCAGGCTTAGTCAAATGGAGTGGAGCCATTTTCGCTGCTCCACATTTTATCAGGCTATTGTGGTTTCATGAAATTGAGTTAATTGCGTTATCAGTGCAATGAAAGTTACGCAGTATTACAATTGACTCGTCTGAAGACTTATGGTTTTGTTTTAAAATGGGTGGTTGCTTTATTGAGTTACTGTATTTTGAATGCGGTAAATGTTTCCGTTATTAAACTGATTTGAACGTATAAAGCTTGCACGAGCCTTTGGTTACTTACATTTGTTTTAGTATCAAATATTACATTGAAAAAAAAAAACTTTGCTTTCATGGATTTCCGATAGTTGTTTCTCTGCTCTTCTGAAATTTATAAAGAAGGTAACATTGTGTTGTGATGTCTTGTTTACAAGATACAGTTTCTATTCGTAGCTTTGATTGTTTACTGTATTTTTGGGAAAGTGTCATTCACCATAGTGTACCATTTTTTGTAACGTTGGTTTAAGGTTAATTCAGTATGTTTGTAATCTAATATAACCCTTTCTGATTAATGATGCAGGATTTGGATTCTTCACATGTTTTGGATGTAGTAGTAAAGGGTGGATCCTTAATGGCTATTCCATAATGTTTCTTATCGTAGTTGGCCATGATGAGGAGAACGCAGGCATTGCAATAAACTACTTAAATATGCGAATAATTATATAAGAAAAATGTTACAGAGATAAAAGATAATTTGAAAGGTAAGATATCCTACAAGTGCTGCTGAGCTTAGATATTTTTAAAGTATATTGATAAAAGGTATCATGCAGGTCAATAATTCTAGATTTTTTCCTAGTTTGGAATGTATATATATATATATATATATATATATATATATATATATATATATATATGTATATATATACATATAATATATATATAATATGTGTATATATATGTATATATATGCATATATATGTATATATATGTATATATATATGCATATATATGTATATATATGTATATATATGCATATATATGTATATATGTGTATATATATGTATATCTATCTATCTGTCTATATATATATATACATACATATATATATATATATATATATATATATATATAAATATATATATAATGTACTTCCTAGTTTTGTCCATAATTATTCAGTTCTAGTCTGATGTTAAGAAACATGTCTAATATAGTCTTAAGAAATAGTATCGTGAAGCCTAGTTCCAGTTAGGCTCACAGATTATAAGCTAAATCAATCTACAGTGAAATCCACTCCGTCACTTAACAATAGGTAAGATTCTTCGTTTTCCTCTCATTTTAAATATTTGTTGTTCATGTGTGTGTATATTTTTTGAATTGTATTAATGAATTCCGTTCACCAAAACTCTCCTACATTTGAACAGCTACTGTTTTTGGGATGTAGATTATTTCGCGTCAATTGATTATGTATTTGTAAAATAAGTATTTATACTTGATCGTAGTTTCAAAGAATTTTTTTTTTCACAATAAATATAGTAATAGGATTAAATATCAATCCGATTAAATTTTACTTTTATGAAGTCTTGCTAAATGTAGAATACTAATTAAATTATTTAGAAGGGGACTTTTTTTATTTCAAGGGTTAGAAAAGGAAATATTGTGACTTGATTTAGTGCTAGGAATTTGGTATAATCGAGTCATATCAATGGCTGTTTCATGTATCGAGTAGTAAGTATTTACTGCAGAGAAGGGAGTTATCTTTGGTGGATTTTTAAATGTAAAACGTATGAGTATAGCTTAATGTAGTTATGTGTTTTGTCTGGTATTAGGTAATAGGACAACATCGTTCAAGAATAATTTATTCTTATTTAAGGACAGTTGTCTTTTTTGTTAATATGAACGACGTATGGTAGGCATAATATAGTTTTGACGTCAAATGTAAGTTTTCACCTGATGTTATCTGTTTTATTGTAACAGAATTTATCTAAAAATATTTTTTACAAGGAATTCAGTTATGGGATATTGACATTTTCAAGTGTTGAGTTGGATCAGTCCTCAAAGAAATTGTTTATAGTAATGTAGTCTGTCTTTTAACAAAGGCGTTTTCAGTCCCCTTTTAGCATCTTGTTGTCCATCTTTGTACCAATTGCTTAGTTGTTTTACAATATTTGTTGCCAAGCCAAGGGGAAGTCCTGCAAATTCATTGATTGTATGTCACCACAATAATGAACGTGTTTCCTTTTAGCTTTGCCACAAACTTAGAAAAATTAAAGCTTGACGCAAAGTTGGGTTGCAAGATGCCAAATCTTTTCCGGTTTGCTTCTGTCTATGTCTTTAACGTAGAGATAATTCAAATTCATATTTTGGACAGAAATTGGAAATTCGAAAAGTATCAAAGTTCAAAGCACATGCCTACTGAAATTCATGCATTAATTCAAAACTTGAAGTAGCGTAATCAATAAATAAGATCTAGATTTACAGATATTTTGCTTCGTCTGTATTGTAGCTATTTTTTTAGATAATCAAAAGTAAAAGAACATATTTAAAATGACGCGATTGATTCTTTTTTTCAAAATTCAAACCTTTTACATAAAAGCCACACATTTCGTTATATTGTAGTAATGATGTAAGATGATCTTGGCGTTGAATATGAAATGCATCATGGGTGGTTTCATCGAGTCCAGGGATCCACACTCAAACTTATTATGAGAGACCGTGCTGACATGAGACCGGCTACATTTATAGTGAGCAACCAACCTACATTTACTGGTCTCAAAGACTTTTTTTATTTCTAGTTTTGGAGAAATTTATTACATTTGTATAACTTTCGATTAACTCTGGTTTTACTGATCCTGAAAATAGAGCTATATGAGTATTATTTCTGTGATTTATTTTAATTGAGTGCCATCAATAGGTATGAAATATATGTATGTATTTATATGTGTGTATAAAGATTTAAGTATTGCTTGCATTTTACTTTATTGTTGTAATTATTGCATACATATAAAAGGTCTATCCTGTGATTCCTAAATGCATATAAAATGGTAAGATCTTTACTTTGTGTAGTAAATGTGAAATAAATTTGACAGTCTTTCCTAAAATTGATACGCGACAGTGAAATTTTTATATCTGTAGAGGGGCTAATGCCCTGAGGTATGGCGCAGGGCTGATACTTTCAGGTTGGGTATATCGTTAAATTAATTATTATGCTTAAATGATAAATTCGTGACTGGCCTTTAATGAATTAGTATGGATTTAAAAAGCTGAGAAAAACTTCAATCTTGCTACGTTAGAAGAACGTGTTAGATTCTTCGCAATTATGAAGTGTATATTAAGAAGAATGCCAGTTATCATAATCCAATTGTTTGAATTTGGGTAAAGTAGTCTGCGTCCTATAACAAGAGAAAGAGAGAAAAAAAAGTAATGCCCTATTTAGGAGTAAAGTGCGAAATTGCGTGATTAGCAATGCATGTTTTATTGGGATGTCCTTTTTTTTTATTTTTTCCTTTTTTTTTTTTTATCCAATGTTCTTCAGTATTAGTAACCCACTAACATCTTGATAGTAGTAGAATGTCTAATAAAAAATCGGAATATCTGAAGCAAGTTCTGTAGTTAGGTTTTCTGTACTTTGAGCACCTGAACAATGGGGAAGGGGAATTTATATGAATAAAAACGTTTTGGATGTTGTTCTACTGCATTAAGCATCACTAGCAGACAATTCTACAACTATCCTCCCTTACTCTTTTAGGGTTATGGAAAACAGAAATTTCGCAAAATTACATTTTTACCATCAGGCGTGATTACTTTACATCCGGTAATATACGCGAAATGGCATAAATTAGCCTTGTTAATTACATAGTTTAAATTATTATACCTCAATGGAGTAAAATTAGATTAACTAAATGCTATGTCCAAAATCGCGCATAATTTTTTAAAATTGCCAATTTGATAGAAACCTGTTATTAGCGTCCCAGACTGGGTAGTGTATGTAAAATAGTGTGTTAATCGATTTGAATAGATACAAATATCAATTACTCCGAAATCGAATAATCAAAATGGTATTATCTGTAATCTCTACGACCTTTAGACAGTCTACCTTCCAACTACATAATCAAGTTATACCCCTGAAGACACAATTATGTGACTCCATGTCTTAACATTGTTAGTGAACTCTGACAAAGTTTTAAGTAAAAAAAAATAGATTGTTTTTAAATTTACATTTTATACCTTTAGATAATCAGAAAGTGAATAGTAAGAAGTAGTTGTAAAAGTATCTGGTTGAAATATACGTCAGGTGAAATTCGCATTAGAAAAATTATAAGGTGGCAAGATGATTAATAACGAAAGGAGGGGGGGGGGGGGGTTGGTGGGTTGTTGAAGTAGACACTCAAGTATCTCGATAACAGAAGATGGCGGCACCAGATTGCTACCAGTAAACTCTAAATATACACACTTTAAAAGTATATATATTTTTTTCATTGAGATTAAATTCATATTTTTATGGCATTAACTTATTTTAGGCTAAAATATTTATTATTCAAGCTTAGTAGTGATTGATGTAATTATTATATTGAATTTGTTGTAAGTTATCACATCGAAGTCGCAGTTATGGGTCAATGTTTTATGTTTTCATGAATAAAATCCATTTTGTAACTGGAGATTTACAATTTAATCAGCGTAAAGAAATTAGGGTATGAATCACTGAAATATCAATTGCTTATGTGTAACTAGATAAGAACTTATCCTCAAATATTATGAAATAAAA
>NC_090746.1:19212714-19230214 GCF_036898095.1 Palaemon carinicauda
TGAATAATGATTTTTTTACTTGCTAACAACAAACCCTTGTTTTATAACAATGTTATAAGCAATTGAAATTGTCTTTAATGATCGCCGATAAGATAATTTTACTTTTATTAAAGGCGTTTATATGAATTTATTACTTAAGAAAAACAAAGATATGTGGGAGAAGTTCTTACCTGCTGACACAGGCACTGCAAGCACCAGACCCAAAGTAATGAAGATCTCGAAGGTAAAAGCTACACCAAAGTTACCAAGCAGGTTAGCAGCTGCAAAAGGGAAAAAAAGTGAGCATACCCTTCAGGTTTTTTATCGTGATGTTTTTATTTTAATTATATCTAGATATATAGTACCTCTGTTTGTTATATTTTCCCTCGTTTGTGCGTTGTCTGTTTGTGTAAAATAGCTATATTGTAAAATTTTATGCTCAGTTTTCTGTTGGAAGTGTATAATTAATTCATGGAGAGCTACTTACAGATTATAGGCTGGTATATATAATGTGGCATTAGAACTGAACCATTCCTAAAATTTAAACTCATTAGATTTGTCCTTTTTAGGATTTTTGTGTTTTTAAATGCTAGGAAAGTTAAACATTGGCATGTTTTGTTTTCGTTGATTGCGGGACGTCTAAATATGCGTTTGAATTTTGATATGTGTTTCTACATCCATAGTAATGAATACACATAAACACATATTTGCATATATATATGTATATATATATATATATATATATATATATATATATATATATATATATATATATGTGTGTGTGTGTGTGTGTGTATGTATACGTATATTGTATATAGGCTACATACGCACACACGTGTATATATATATATATATATATATATATATATATATATATATATATATATTTATGTATATATATATATATTATTTATATATATATATATATATATATATATATATATATATATATATATATACACACACATATATACGTAGATAAAATAAGCCCACTATTTATGAAAACTAGATTTATTTGGAACTTTCGAAGGGGCCATCTCCCTTCCTCTTCAGAAAAAAAAATGTTTTTTGAAGAGGAAGGTAGATCATAATGGTCCTTTCGAAAGATCAAAATAAATCTCGTTTCTTTTATATTATTTACCATATATACACGGAAAATTTTGTATTTTAATGTTTAAGCATGTACATAATTATATATCTGTTTTGTATTCTTTTAGTGCCCTTTTTTCCTTCTATATTTACAACTTTTAGTAGTTTATATAGGAATCTAATATTGTTGTGTCAACAATCTGAATTAGTACTTTAGAAACTGTTTTTAATCCTAGCAATTTAATTTGGTGTATTGGTTTGTGTCGCCATTCAATAATTCCTTCTCAATTTAGGATAAATCTATCGTGATGTTGCACTTAATATGAATTTTGGGGATTTCCAGTATTATTTCCCTATTTAAAACACCCAAAGAAGCATTTGAACTATCCCGTACCTAAAGTAAGAGCAGCGGCTATGAGGAGATTTCGCCAGGGGAGATGACTCCAGATGATGACCTCGTAACCACTGAAGTACAAAGCGGCGACTGGAGGGCTGAAGAGAATAGTGTTGAGAAGGGCTATTACGGTGAAGATTAGACTTACTTGCCCGAAACTCGCTTCGCCCATGACCTTTTTGAAGAGAACCTGGAAAATAACGAATGTTGACACATTATTTAGTTTATTTCTTACTGCACTCTGCACAATTTCCTATTGTCTATCAGTTTACTGACGTTAGACCACAAGAAATTTTTTATTATTTTACAGTTGGACATAGGAATTCTTGGCGCACCTTGCTCTGAGGAAGTGCACCCTGCACACACTTATTACCCGCAGCGTAGCAAGGGTGTGACAGGGTGCATTTCCTCAAAGCAAGATGTGCCAGGTATTCTTGTGTCCAACTGTACATAATGTGGTACATATTAATGCTACACCAACCAGCATAAGAAAAAATGAAAATGTATTGTACCTCGGTATATAAGTAATAGTTTATCCATTTATAACTCTCCCAGCAGAAATAACCTTAGATAAAATACAGTAAATTAAGTAAATCACATTATTAACATTTCCCTTATCTGATCGAAAAGCAAAAATTTTAATGGCAGACCTATTATAGTAAACGCCAATTTTTTTACGCCTCCAGGCTTATTATCAAGTCCTTCCAGCTTTGGAAAGACCACTATTCAAAATTGATTTTGATAGGAAGTCACCCATGCAAATGCAATGACTATGTTATTGGCGTTAAAGAAATTATAAGTCAGAATACCTCACTGTGATGTTGCTAAATATTCTGCCTTTGGTATCATGGATAAATTAAAATAGCAAAATCCCAGGTTTTGTAATCACTCGTGCAAGTGTTTACAACAGATTTTTAGAAAAGTCTGTGTCCCACTCAAGTGTGGGGCAATCTTCACCAACCAGCAATTTTATGATTTAATGGTTAATACTACCTTCTACTACTTTAGGAAATTACTACCAACTACAATAGTTAAGGCATCTTCTTTCCTACCGTTATCCCTATATTAAGAGATCGGCTGCCTCTCATCAAGCGTGGTTTATAATGTGCCCAAGGGTTTTTATGATCGCATGCCCTTGCAGTCATCAACCACAACTAACGGTGGGCCTAACCTTTTGTCAAAAAGCAAGACTGCAAGGCAGCAACTGTTCTAATCGCTTTCTACGACCCACTGGACGGACGGGTGGTAGTATATTTACACCCATACCACAGGGCATAGTTAAGGTCCCTATAGTAACCACAAATACTTATGACCCAAACACCTGTCATTTTAACTCCAAGCCAATTATTTAAGAGCTTGTGTTCCAGTTTTCACTGTGATTTAGGGAGCGTTATTTTTGGACTGACATACCGACAATGTAATCTTAATAAAGATTTATTGAGAGAACATTGTGTTCTTAAAACTACTACTTAATTCAGTTTAATACATAGCCAACTGCATCTCTGGAAAGCTTAAAATTTCAATTAATGTATGTTTACGAATACATTACGAGTTTGTTTGTACAGTCATTCATATATGTTGATGGATGTCCAGGTATTTGAGAGAGATTACCATTTCACCGCTCTCTGGACGATAGGTGACTAGGAGCGCGAAACCGATCAAATAATAAACTACCTATTTCGCGCTCCCAGACACCTGTCGTCCAGAAAGGGGTGAAATGGAAATCTCTCTCAAACACGCAGACATCCACCAACTTATATGAGTGACTGTACTTATAACATCGTCCAAAAAATTAACTGAAGTTATTCAGCTTCAGTTTTTTTTCTTGAATCAATCGCCATTCCGAATTTATACTTGATACAAATTCAGAATAATCAGCCATGTTCTGTAAGTCCAGTTGGCTACCTCAAGTATTCTGCTGTAGTTGAGAATACTTCACATTTTATATTATTTTCAGAATATGCAATGTAATTCTGATGAGGTTAGTTATTTCTTGGTTTACAAATGAGAACCTTGACAGCACAGTTTGTTGCTGTGATATTAGTTTCTTGACTTTAGTATTTCGTAGGTAAAATACAATGTGAGAGTGCCCATGGTTATTGATAATGTTAACAATGATCAAAACGGACAGATGCAAAAATGGCACTGGCTTCCACATTACTGAAGACACTTAACATTTACATATATGATAGAGACTAAGAAAACATGAAGTCCTCTTATAAGAATCTTCTGTATTGAAATTTTCTACAGCATTATCTAACATTGTTTAACGCCAGTTTTCAGTCTTCATTCTCTGGCTACTCCAGAATTAATTCTGGAATTCAGCTGGAATAATTAAGTGTTGTTGCGATGCTGGTATTTCCTCTTGAATTTGATACGTACGCGTATAACGTAATAGCTTAGAATCAACTTCAAAATAAAGGAAAATATATACTTTATACCCCTTTTAATATGACGTATTCAAGAAGCTTAATAGGTCTTTTTTAATCATTTTAATTTTAAAGCCGTAGCAAAATGATTTTTAATATTATTATTATTCCGCAACTGTTGCCACCATTGTTTCATCACAGTAATGTGAGCTCTACTATGAAATCATGATTTTGAATGGAAAATACTTTCTTAAGCAATTCAGTTTTATGATACTGAGTAAATATAAAGGGCATGAATGTTGAGAGATAATTACATTATAACAATACTGAGCTATAACAAGAAGCCTACACACTTGGGACCCTTACGATTTTGGTATACTGTAAAGTCCATAGACAAGACTTATCACAGCTTGACGCGGTACATTATTGAACAGATCACTGTATAATAACTGTGATTTCCATTCATCAAATTAATGTTTGTCCTTTAAATTTATTCCTATCAAGTTAATTTAATACTTTTACAGTATTTCATGCTCAGCGTTAAGTTCTAAGTCAGAATGAGACCTGTTTCTTATGCTTTTACTGTTAATACTTGATTCACATCTCCATTAAAATGTGTTTTTGGTTCCTTCCTGCTCGCTGCGTATGTATGTATGTATAAAAACTTCTCTATTTATTTAGAAACTGTGCTCAAGTAAGATGCTCGTTTTACCCTATGCTGACATCGAACGGGAACCACTGCGTTTTCAAAAATTGCACAAGCAATAAACAAATGCCTTTAATGCTCCCTCCGAATAAAGTTACAAGATAGAAAATGTGAAGAAAAATATAAATGATGAGGAAAAACTGAAAAAAAGTTCCACTCCAGTTTGAAATTAACACACACATTAGTTCTAGAAATGGGAAATCTTCTCTCCAACCACCAAATAATTCATTTAAAAGATTCAAGAGTGCGGGAATTGAAATAGTATTCATTGATACATAATTGTAACTCAATTCCATTTTTCTATGAACTATTTCATATCCATACGATATAAAATATACAGAGGTTAGGGTAAACTTTTCATATATGATTTTACCAGAGAATGTTGCCAATAGTATTTGTGTCTAATCGTTGCGTTGTGTAGGAAGCAGATATTGTTTATTAAACTTATAATTAAATGTATATATATATATATATATATATATATATATATATATATATATATATATATATATATATATATATATATATATATATATATATACTTATATTTATATTATGAGTAAAGAATAAACGGCTTTGTTTATAGATTTTAGTTGATGTTTACATTGTGATTTTTAGTACGGTACGTTCAGATTTACCATTACAATCCCCACTAGTTACTACTAAATGTTTGGTAATTTATTCCTGGGAAAGCTACATTTCAATACGTAATTTTCAAAGAGTTTTATAATCACGCATTAGATATATATAAGATAACTGAAAATAGAGATGACTGAAAAAAAAAACAGTTCCGTTGTACGAAGAGCTAAACACCACTGCCCTTGCAAAAATGTCTTTCCCTTAGATTGATATATATATAGAACACAACGTAGCCTTCAAGAGTTAATAGCCTAATGGCGCGTCTTGTCCCTAATGAGCTTACCGGAGTGATGAAGGAATTGCGTGATCAAACTTGACCTCCTTAAGGGATAAGTTGGTCGGTGGGTCATGTCAATTTGGTCCTGTGACATGAAGAGTTCCATCATAAATGTGAACAGATTTATTTTTCTCAATTCAAGATGGGATGAGAGATTGTCTTCCTAAACTGAATAATAAGGGGTTTCAAATGTCTGATGCTAATAGAGGGCAGAATGAACACTAAATTTCTTAATTTTATAATTAAGACCAATTTGTAGGTATAGGTAAATATTCACACGTACTATAAAGGTTTAAAGGTCGCTCATGAATGGCAGAGGCAAGGGAAAGTGACATTGCCCTAGCAATCAGGACAATGCTCTGGGTAGACTATGTGTGGGTGAGCATGAATATATTTATTTGCATTTTATAGGTAAGAATTTCTTTTTTTTTATGATGATTGTAGACACGCTTATTTGGAGAAACGGGATGCCTATAGTCTTTGGAAAGGTACAAGATCACAATTTGGCTTAGAATAACTACTCTGTAAAGTTCTGGCGCTCAGAGAGTTTATGCTCCAATTATAAAGGAATACACTTTGGCCATAAAAGAAACCCTTTTAGGTACAATCCAGGAACATAAATAGTGGGGTAGCCTTAAGTCTGCGCTCATTTGTGTAGACTTAACAGTTCAACTTTAACCTAAGCGAATGGGTTTGTCACTCACTGTCGAAAGAAAATGGCAACCCTTATGTCTCTTATGGCTGACGTGTTTGACAGTAAGCAGAATAATGAGAGACTCGGTCTTCCTCATTTAATAACTAACTAGTTAAGCTTTTCGTCGCGTGAAATTAAAACACTATTGACGGGCATTGATGCTTATGAGGTGTAGACCCAAATGGTATTTTTCCTTTTTTTATAAAGACCGCTGATTTCTTAGCTTCACAGTTGTTTATTATTTTCCGCAAGTTAGCGGGAAGTGGTTATTTTTGCACTTTTTGGAGACTTTGTAATGTTATTCCGTTACGTGAATGTGTTTGTAGAAGTTATAGTCCTGCTGACTGCCGTCCAATTTCCATAACTTCCGTATTATCTAAAGTTTTTGAAGGTCGTTTGGAAAACCGTTTAAATAGGCATGCAAAATTAATAATATGTTCCCAAGTTTGCAATTCGGCTTTTCCAAAGGCATGTCATGTCCATCTTACAATTGCCAATGCTGTATAGAAATCCCGTGATTGTTAGAAAGTTCGTATGGTTAGCCTTGATTATTGCGTTGCTTTTAACCGTATTAATCTTGAGGCCCTTGATTTTAAACTCAAAGGTTGGGAGTAGGTGGGTCTTTTCTTAACATCATTATTGAATTTTTAAGTGATAAACTGCTAAGAGTATTTGTTGATGGGCACAGTAGCGAGTGTATTTTTACTCGAAATAAATCTACCCCCTTCATGATAGCCGGTTTTGTTACTAACAAATAGTTACCATATGCACTTATCGTTAATGCCCCCTTTGTTATTATCCCCAGGGTAAAAGGAGTTTGATATTAAGAAGTACTTGTGGCCTGACATTTGAAAGTATGGTGCATGATTGTTAGTGACACACATTTCATATATATATATATATATATATATATATATATATAATATATATATATATAATATATATATATATATATATGTCCTAATCCTTAAATGAAGATATGTGTTGTACATCAAGGTAAATGAACTCTATAATTATGAGAATTCCACAAAACGTATAATTCAGCATGTTGTTGCAGCAAGATTGCAACTTGATAGCGAGGGGTAGTCAGTTGCCTTTGTGCGTTCTTTTAGACAAGGCGCTCACCTGAGAGTGTTGGCTTTAGACAGTACATTCACAAACCTTTTGTAATAACGTGAAAAAAAAACCATATTCCGATGTCTCATTATACGTTGACACATACACACGCACACACACACACACACATATATATATATATATATATATATATATATATATATATATATATATGAATAATTGTATATTGTAAAGTTATTCCATGTATTCTGCCAATTGGTAATTTACAAATTGTGGCAACAATTTACTGTTGGGTAATGGGATTATCCCTTATATATGAAATGCCCTTGAACCCAACCGAGTTAAATTCTGTGATGGGCGATGATACGTTAAAAATAATTCACAGTTAATTTCACACATCTCTAGATATTCGGATGGCTGTCATTTTTAATCTTGTTAGTTACACGCGACAACGCACGATTAAAAACATCAAATGTCTCTCAATGGCTCTGCAGGGACGTAACTAGTTCCAAAAATGGCGATCGAAGCGAGCCTGTTCAGTGGGGATGTGGGTGGTCAGCACTCCCAGAAATTTTTTTTTGAAATTTGAGCTCCTATTATTATTATTATTATTATTATTATTATTATTATTATTATTATTATTATTACAAGCTAAGTTAAAACCCTATATGGAATAGCAGGATGCTATAAGCCTAAGGGCTCCAACATGGAAAAATAACCATGTGAGGAAAGAAAAAGGAAATAAATAAAACTACAAGAGAAGTAATGAACAATCAAGATAAATGTTTTAACACAGGGGCACTGTAAAGCCTGTTAGGGGTGGTTAACTAAATAATATGGGGTGGAGGGTGTGGTAACATTAAGCGTCTAAGAGCAATTATTCAGGACATTTTAAGAGGACAATTTACCCATTGATGTAAGAATAACGGTGGGTGAAGAAGAATTAAATTTTCCTAGTTCTGTCCTGAAAGAAGCGCATATTCAACTATAATATAATTAATTTTTTCTTATTTTGGGGGGAGGAAGGATGTAGGGCGGGGCAAAGTGTACTGTGTCCCTCCATTTTTTAAAACTTTTGTGAGACACGTCCTCCTGCCTCCCCCCCCCCCCTTAAGTTACGCCCTGCGTGAGGGCATTTTATCCGTTATTTTATTTCATCCATTCCTTCAGTTGAGATAAGACTGGCCACTCCCTAATTTCGCCTTGCGAAAAGTAATCAGCATAAATTCTGAGGTTGATTATTGACTGTAAAAGCCCTCTCCAAATAAGAGGATGATAGTGGCTGATTATGCGATTATAGAAGTGACGGGCATATCTGTTGAGTAGGCTATGAGTTTCTGTTGGAAAGAGAGCGTTGTGTGTTTGGCTCATTACCTCCGCCAAAAGAGGTTATGTTTTCGAGTCTGTTTATTTATTTATTTGTCTGTGTGTCTTTGGACAGGATTACGTCAAAACTACTCAATAGATTTTGACGAAATGTCCACCACAGATAGATTTTAGGCTATGGATGACTCCATTAAACTTGGGCGGAGGTCAGAAATCTCTGATTGCTCTTGTATTGATTTTTCTCTTGTTTTCCATCATCATCATCAGCCGTTGATAGTCCACCGTAAGCCATAAGACAAAGGCCTTAGACAAGACCTTCATCTGTTTATGGTCTTACTATAACAGTCTATGCCCGCAAATATTCTTAGCACATCAACCCAACGTCTTCTCTTCCTTCCCCTTCATCATTTGCAATCTCTTAGAGATCCAATCTGTTATTCTTCTCGTCCATCTATTATCTATCATTCTCACATATGTCCTGCCTATGTTCATTTTTTTTTTACATGCTGTTTTAATAGCACAATATTATTTGATTTTATGCAAGTTTCTTCGGAAATTCGACATTCTTGATGGGAGTAAAGTATTTTCAATATAAGTAATCTAAGATATTTGTAAAAAACCCCTGTAATAATTCATACTACAACTCAATCTAGCTTAATTTAGTAACATTCGTTGATTAACCTCAAAAGGGATTTCGTTCACAAAGATATATGGTGGGACAAATTTAATTTTGAAAATATCTTTTCATATTAAAGTTACAGTATATGGAGCTGTTTATTTCGTTTTATTTCACTTATTTTCATTTTGATTGTTGCTCAGTGGCTAACGCCCTTTGATCATTTACTAAAACCCGTGATATATCTCGTAGGGTGCCTCGGTGTGGGGTTTGGAAGGGTTCCGTATAATGAATGAAACATCCTTTTTGCTCCTGTTGATCTAATCAGTGAATTATGTGCTTCGAGTCAGTTAAGTGTTGGAGGTTATTTTAGGAAGGACCATTGGCAAATTACCTCCCAAAGTATAAATTATCGATATATATATATATATATATATATATATTATATATATATATAAATATTTATATATTTATATATATGTAGGTATATATATGTATTATATATATATATATATATATATATATATATATATGTATATATAATGTACATATACATAATTTATATATGTGTTTGTAAGTATATATGTGTATATATATATGTATGTATATATATATATATATATATATATATATGTGTGTGTATGTATATATATATATATACTGTATATATATAATATATATATATATATATATATATATATATTTATGTATATATGTATATATATTATTTATTTATTTATATATGTATCCTCTCCATGATTTTGTATGTCATAGGACAATTGGGGATGGTGGAGAACTATTGGACTGGATTGGTAATAGGAAATTAGCTGAACTAGAGTATGCTGATGACGCTGTCCTTGTTAACACAACATCAAAGGATTTGTAATGCATGCTTACCAGAGTGCATGAAATATCACATGAGCTTGGGATTAAGATAAATAGAAGAAATACAGAAATAATGAGAACGGAATATGCAATGGAAGATGAAGTATCATTGGAAGGAGAAAGAATTAATGAGATAGAATCATTTGAATATTTAGGAACTATGATCTATAATACAGGGTCTTTAGAATTGGAGTTGAATGAAAGTTTGAAAAAAAAAAACAGACAATGGGTAGGTTTATTAGTAAAATCTCGAAATGAAATCGCCTGAAATTACATAAAAAATCAGGCTATATATCAGTTTAGTGAGTTCGGTGTTACTGTATGAACTCGAGTCATGGTATGACAATGAAACAATATCCTATAGATTTTGTAGGTTTGAGAACAAATCCCTCAGAAGAATATTGGGAGTTAAATGGCAGGACAGGCTTAGAAATTAAACTATAAGAGAGATTACTTGAGTGCCATATGTGGATGAAGTCATGGTGAGGAGTATATGGAGGTGGTTTGGGCATGGTCTTCGCACTCCCCAAGAGATATTAGTTCATCAAACGTATAACTAGGCTCCACAAGGCACTAGAAGAGTTAGAAGACTCAGGCCTACATGGCTGAGAACTATGAAGTGTTTAGTAGGAGACGTCTGGTGAAATCTAATCAAGGCCCCTGCGTCAAAAGGCATAGGAGGCGATGATGATGATGTGACGGGCCGAGAGACGGTTGTGAACTCAAAGGCAGGATGCAATCAACTGAGTACTATATTAAAGAACACTCTCCTTTATATACAAAACCTCAAGGCAACAGGAAAATACATGTTCGAGGAAATGACAATGTTACAGAGGAAAACAGCAGACATGAATTTTCATGTTCGCTTTAGTGCGAGGGAAGAGCGAAGATACAAGCATAATATATACAAAAGGAATTATGTACAATTGTGTGACACACGGTTGGTACATGGCTCCCCCTCTAAAAATAACATACTGAACATGTTAAATAGGTGCCCTGAATCTGGAGAGGTAGGCTAGTAGTAAAAACTGCGCCGATTAGCGGCAGTGAGTGGCTGTAGAATTCGATGGTTGGGGTGCGGGCGAGTGGTGGATGATGGGTGGCTGTGTTGCCGCTCCGGCTCATCACGGGGTAGGCGAGTGTGTCCTACGGCATTCATAGGCGTGTGTGTCCTACGGCATTGGCGAGTGTGTCCTATGGCATTCATAGGCGTGTGTGTCCTACGGCATTCATAGGCCTACGGCATTCATAGGCGTGTGTCCTACGGCATTCATAGGCGTGTCCTACGGCGTTCATAGGCGTATATGTCCTACGGCATTCATAGGCGTGTATGTCCTACAGCATTCACGTCAGCTTTGGTTGAAGTTGAATAGGTGTCCTCTTCGTCACAAGTGGAGGCGTTGATGGAGGTTTTGACGGTCATGAAGAGGCTGTCCATAAGGGCACGAAGTAGGTTCACCTCACGAGGAGAGCTGTCTGCGGCAGGTTGCAGGCGAGTGATACTGGTCATTTTCCCGAGGGTGAGCGAAGCCCTTTGGTCCCCCAACGGTTGTTGAGAGAGCTGAAAAGGCATTGCTATACGGGCGGCTGGCGACGGCGAGTACTGCTGCAGAAGGTATGCGTTGACGGCGTCATAGACTCATAGTAACGGTGAGAGGTGGAGGGGGGGAGGAGGCGGGAGGAGCGAGTCACTCCGGGGTCACCAATGTGACGGGCCGAGAGAGGGTTGTGAACTCAAAGGCAGGATGCAATCAACTGAGTACTATATTAAAGAACACTCTCCTTTATATACGAAACCTCAAGGCAACAGGAAAATACATGTTCGAGGAAATGACAATGTTACAGAGGAAAACAGCAGACATGAATTTTCATGTTCGTTTTAGTGCGAGGGAAGAGCGAAGATACAAGCATAATATATACAAAAGGAATTATGTACAATTGTGTGACACACGGTTGGTACAATGATATATTACTAGTTGAACTGGAGCCCTTGTTTATATACATATACGAGTATATACACGTTTGCTGGAATTATGTTTTACACTGATTTTTCTGATATGGTTGGTTCACTTTGTTCACATTAGGAGACATAACATCGTGGATAAGTTACGATTATTTTGCTCATCATGGTTTTTGTTATTGTTTTATAAATGACGGGTTATCGTCGGTGTGTAAGCACCTTTTTTTACGCTAGTGCGTGATATATTAGGATTTATTTCTTCTGACTGGTTATTGGCAAGTGTGTTTATAGTTTCGCAACTTCTTACGATGCAAGAGAACCAAAAGTCTTATATTTTAATAAACTTCTTCACTTTTTATAGCTTAATTTACTTTTCTGCAATATTCTTA
This sequence comes from Palaemon carinicauda, assembly GCF_036898095.1. NCBI lineage: Eukaryota > Metazoa > Arthropoda > Malacostraca > Decapoda > Palaemonidae > Palaemon > Palaemon carinicauda. The sequence goes on from NC_090746.1 coordinate 19,225,115, forward strand.
GAAAGCTCTGATAAGGAACTCTCTCTCTCTCTCTCTCTCTCTCTCTCTCTCTCTCTCTCTCTCTCTCTCTCTCTCTCTCTCTCTCTCTCTCTCGTTTTTATAGCTCATTATATTTTTCCTCACACGATGAGGCTTTTCATGGCTCATAGACTGGAAGATAACGAAATGAAAAAAAACAAAAAAAAAACAGTGCAATTACTCTTTTAGTCTTAATTTCTGGGTGTTTATTATTATTGCTAATTTTTATCTCGACATATTTCTTTATCAAGGGGTGACATACTTTTTACATTTTCTTTTATTTGGTTTCATCTAAGAATTTTATTCTATTTTCAAAATAAAAATTGCTGCTTGGGATTTTTAAATGCTACCTAGCGTCGTAAAAATAGATGTGTGCTTTCCCCATCTCTGTGCATGATCTTAACACTACTAACCTTGTATACACATTGAGAACTGGAAACGTACGTATATTCGTGCTTTCAGCAATGACTAAGGATATATATTAGAATTGAATAAAGTATAACTTAACCGTAATTTGTCACTGATATATAGAACAACTGAACTAGATATTCTCTCTCTTTCTCTCTCTCTCTCTCTCTCTCTCTCTCTCTCTCTCTCTCTCTCTCTCTCTCTCTCTCTCTCTCTCTCTCTCTCACACAAAGTATCGTATTTGCTAAAGTAGAAACATAGAAAGGAAAGCAAATAAAGGCGTCACAAACCAACCTTATAGACAGCCGATCCAGCGGCAGCCGCAGCAGCGAGCACGACGCCCCCGAGGGTTTTGGTCCTGGTGATGCCGTCCATGTAAGCCAATAACGCAATGCCTGTGTTGCATAGGATGACAGCCACGATCTGCGCAAAGGAAGAGGTTACATTTGTTAAAGATTTGTTATTGATAACAGTATTGTGTATTTTTAAAGACATGCTACTGATAACAGTAGCGTGTATTTTTAAAGATTTGTTACTGATAACAGTAGCGTGTATTTTTAAAGATTTGTTACTGATAACAGTAGCGTGTATTTTTAAAGATTTGTTACTGATAACAGTAGCGTGTATTTTTAAAGATTTGCTACTGATAACAGTAGTTTGTATTTTTAAAGACTTGCTACTGATAACAGTAGTGTGTATTTTTAAAGACATGCTACTGATAACAGTAGCGTGTATTTTTAAAGATTTGTTACTGATAACAGTAGTGTGTACATTTAAAGACTTGCTACTGATAACAGTAGTGTGTAATTTTAAAGACTTGCTACTGATAACAGTATTGTGTATTTTAAAGACTTGCTACTGATAACAGTAGTGTGTATTTTAAAGACTTGCTACTGATAACAGTAGTGTGTATTTTAAGTTTTCGCTTGTTCATGTCTGGATCGTTTTCATGTTACTCGTGTTGATATGCGAATCACAATTTACGCCGTCCAAATTTGATTATCTCGTTATTTAATATTTTGGCTATTTTTATTGTTTCATTAAATATTCCTATTGTAAAACTTCTTTTCATTGTTTTCTTCTTTAGTTTTTGCTTTAAAACAAAAAGTTTTGTCTCTCTAGCATTTGAATTTGCATCCTATTTACTCAAAATTGTATTTTCGAAAACTAATTCATTAAAAAGACTTGTATACCAAAATGAGGCCATTTATCACATAGAGATAAGACGGTTGTTGTTTCTATTCAACTTGCTTTTACTACTGCTAATAGACTTTTGATTAATTTTCAAAATAGATATCTAATTCTAATGGATGACATAACTCGTATCCTTAAAAACACACTGTACCTCTGTTAACTAAAACAGTTCTTTTAGACTGGGGTAGTTCTAGCCATAAAATTAACGAGATAGAGTTAATGGCTCTAGCCCAAGCCATTTTTATATACATAAATATATATATATATATATATATAATGTGTGTGTATATATGCACATATATATACATATATGTATATTATATATACATACATACATATATATATACATATATATATATATATATATATATATATGTATATATATATATATTTGTGTGTGTGTGTGCTCACGCGCGCGTGTTTGGATCGAGGCAAAAGTCGGAGTGGTATGGAAATGAGGATTTAATCCAATGTGGCTGTTGACCTAAACAGTTAATTATAAACCTAATAGTTAGGAGGTTCAATTGGATTTGAGGACGACATGAAAATGATTATCTCGTTCCATAATCTTTGGTAATAATTTCAATGCCTAATACCATGTGGATCGACCTACCTTTAGAATTAAAAACCGTACACATATACAGTATATATACTTACACGTGCAAACACATGCATATATATATATATATATATATATTCGGGTAGGTATTAGTCAAAAGAATTAACCCCGTGATTGATAAATTAGACCATTCAGTAAATATCGACGACGACAAATAATCCAGTCTAAAATGAATGATATGAAAGATAACTCTAACAGGTAACCTAATCTACCATCCACGTTAGCCTATATCAGTTGAATTGCGAGACTGGCGTACAGCAAGGAGGAAACATGATAACAATCAAGATGGGTAACTTTTGAGAGCCGTACTCAAAGTAGGATTTGTAGGGAAAACAGATGAAGTTACCACTATGGTTTAGTGTAAGTAAATACTGGAAAGTGTTTGAAAACCCTATACAGATATGATAAATATGGCAGCTATTAAATACGCGGTTGAAAGGTATTCTATAAATCTGAAGAGTAGCTTATTCGAGAAATTTAAAAGAAAAAGAGGCATATTTCAAAAGTTTCTTTATCATTTTTCAATCATTCTATATTAGCACGCTTTATTGAGGAAAGAAGATGAAAGTGGTAATTTGATGGAAATTTATGCTTTTAAGGTAACTTTCAAATGTGATTTTTATATTTGTTCATGTTGGTGAACGTTAAAATGAACAATGTAAATTTATTATTCGCTGTTTTAACATCATCTGTAGTTTTAAGTTTGTTTTGGAGATAAGAGGAGAAATCAAGCAAGTAAACATTCCAATTCCATTTAAACCGATATACATCAAATTAAAATCTTATGAATTGTATATAACCCATTTTCATGGATCCCTTGTCTGAAGGTCGAATCAAAGTCGAACTCCTATGAACGCGGTCGATGCAATATCAAGGTCAAATCGAAAGTAAGGCTCTTAATCTTCCCAGGCTCTGGGTGGCGGCAGTAAAAACGTCAAGTAACGTGACCTCATCATTTTAGAGAGTAAGAGAAAAAAAACTGTGGGAGAAGGGCGAAAGCAAACTGCTGAAAGTCAAGAGGAAAAATGGCAGTGGGTGGGTGGTTACGCTGGAAGGCCGGGTTAATGGCTGGGAGGAATTTTCTCTCTCCTTGTGGGATGTTGTATACAGTATTCGATATGAAACGTAGAATGCAGAAGGACCAAAGATTGAAATTGATTATTGATTATATGTAAAATGATGATATATAAAGTAGATGTTTTGATAGCTGTAATCTATACAATATATATAATTTTTATATGTAAATATATATACTATATGTATTATGCATCCAAATATATATACAGCTAGTCGTATGTGTATATATATATATATATATATATATGATATATGTATGCATGCAAATGTATATACATTTATATACATACACAGTGATTATGTAAATCATGAGTAATGTCAGTGCTTCGTTTCATAAACTAAAGAAAATATATAGACAATTTTAGAAACTGCTTTTGCTGGTGAACGTACATACAAAAGTAGTGATACATACATGTATATATTATACGATTATGGATGAATATATATATTATATATATATATATATATATATAAATCATGCGTAAAAATCTCTTGGAAACGTGATGCTCAGATGCAAAAGAACCACAGGGAAAATGAAAATAAAAAATATAAGAATAATTCCATACTAGTTTCGTGATACTTCTTCGGATAAGTATCACGAAACTAGTCAGGACTTAGTCTTATATTTTCTATATTCATTTTCTTTGTGGTTCTTTTGCATCTGAGCATCACGTTTCCCTGTGATTTTTACAAATGCTTTTATTCATGTATGTATATATATATATATATATATATGTATATATATATATATACATGTATATATATATATATATACATGTATATATATATATATATATATATATATATATTATACATGCACACTTGTGTAATATATGTATGTATGTATGCATAGCTACTTTTACATGCACGTCCACCAGCAAAAGTAGTTTCTAAAATTGTCTATATATTTTTTTATATTAATGAAACAAAGCACTGACATTTCTCATGATCTACATAGTTAATTTTTGAAGTTTTCGCCTCTTCAATATTCTCAACTAATTTTATAGTCTCTCCTTATTATACCGCCTCCTTCCTTCCTTTTCCCCTCTATGGCTGGAGATTACCACTTGAGGAATGGCAGTTAATCTCTCTCTCTCTCTCTCTCTCTCTCTCTCTCTCTCTCTCTCTCTGTTTATATGTTTTATATTTCGCATTATGAAAGAAAAGTCTTAAAAACTGAATCAATATCGATTAGTTTTGTGTACAATTAAATGAAAAAGTAACATAATTATGTAATTACTATAGTTTTATGCTTTGATTTTTTCCATGCAAATATATTATTAGTTAAGCATTTTTGAAGGTTTTAAAGTCTTTTCAACAAAAGAAGTTTGATTTTGAATGAAGTCCTTTATAGAATCACTGGTTTCCAAGTGAAGTCCGGTGTAGTAAACTTAACTGGTTCATACACTTCCACGGAACGCCCGTCAGCTCCACGTAAAAAATCTCTGTACCTACGGCTTAATTGACATTTATGTTTTCTGCACTCTCCTCGTAGATATGAAAACCATCCTTTGTTTCCTTTTTCGAATTATATCCTATTGACCTTCATTCTTTCTGTATGATCAAACCCTTTAAAAACTCTTGTTAGTTGCTTCACTCACAAAACCCCTTTACCTCCTTTAATGTACTTATTTCAACATTTCTTATTCTTTCAGTTCTTTTTGCTATGACATTCAATACTCAAAATTCCTTCTTGACATCATCATGCAGTTTGTGTATGTTTCCTTCTATAAAGGAAAACCTGCTCGTTGGTCGCTTTATCATTCCTACATTGGCTTTCCTAT
>NC_090746.1:19235214-19320427 GCF_036898095.1 Palaemon carinicauda
AAAAAATATTGGCAAAGACAATGCTTTTGTCCAAAGTCTTATTGTGGGTTATCCCGCAATCCTGGATACAGAGGAAGATGATTTTCCTTTATGAGAAAAATGCTAAACAAAAGAACCGTAATATTATTCAGGCTTTGTGTAGGGAAAGAACTACGAGAAAGGAAAAAAAAACATTATATGAGGACTGGTTTTCATATAAATGCTCCAGGGTACACTTCTTGTGCGATGAGGGTTTTAGGAAGGTTGTATGAGAGAGAGAGAGAGAGAGAGAGAGAGAGAGAGAGAGAGAAGAGATTTTAGGCCTTTGCAGTGCCGAGTGCAAGTGGATATCATTGTTATCTGCAATGTTGATGCAGTAATCTCTCTCTCTCTCTCTCTCTCTCTCTCTCTCTCTCTCTCGTTGTATATGCTATAAACAACAACGTAATTAAAAGATTCCTTTTTTTCATTCTTTGTGCCTTGGGAAAGAGAATGGCTATATGGAGGAAGTATTGCATTATGATGTGATATACAAATATGTTTGAAAAACAACGAATGGAAGCTGTGAAGTTGAACATAAACCTCTGAAATGCTGAAAAGTTTCATCATGAATAATCCAAGGGAAAATAATTAGCGCGTTTATATCTTATTTATACCCAAGATCCTTTAAATAAACTCTTAGTGTACGCCGTCCATGTTCAAGTAGTGGCTGATGTTTCTGTTAGTGAATATTTACAGAATGTGCAAGCAAGTAGGCCATCGCCTGAAACTAATTTTTCATTGAGTATAAAACACCTAATTTAAAAGAAAAAAAATATTAATGATGTAAAGATAGTTCAAAGGTAAGAGCTCAATAAATTTCTCAAATTGTTATCCAAGATCATGACGGTATGTTGAAAAGACCACAGATTGAGACATACTATAAGAGCATAGTGGTATGATAACATTGCAACCTCTCTTTAGAAAATTTCATCGTTCCCTAAATTGCTAAGATGATGATTTTACACACGGAGGGAAAGGTCAGTTCGGAATTCATAGGTTTTCGCGGCACATTGACCAAATAAGAAAACCGATTTTATTGTACGTCACTACCTCAAAATACCTCGGAGGGCAATTCTCTATTGAAATGAAAATTTTGCTACTGAAATGAAAACATCACTATTCTTAGAATATGGCCAAGCAGTACATCTTTTGACTCTGGTGTAATTCGTAATTAACTATTTGGAAGAGCATCTCTGAATAGAGTAACTTTTTGTAATAGAGTAAGCTGCTGACATCAACAGGAGAAAGTTGTTGCAGCCCCACGCTGTGTCCCATCTCGGTTTTCATTCATGGAAATCGTCCTGATTCCCAGAACCGTAGTTTTGTGTAGACCAACCTCAAGCGAGGGGACAATTTGTTGTAAGTAAATGTGTTTTATATCGTTCTATACTAGCCAGAAATCGAACCTTGTCTTTGTAGCCAAGAAGGCCTATTGATAGTACATAAAAGGGGTCTCTCTCTCTCACACACACACATACATTATATATATATATATATATATATATATATTTATATATATTTATATTGTGTGAATGTGGAGTTACGATGGAATGAAAGTTCTCAAGCACTAACCATAATTATCTCAGTATCCCCCAACGCATTAACCCACTTCCAAGAGTCATTGAAATAATCAAAAGCCTGCAAGTTTGACTTAAGCTATAATTGAGATCGTGATGGACTCTCTTCTCACGCATGTAACACAATAACCTAGAGCTTTGTATGTGATCTCTCTCTCTCTCTCTCTTCTCTCTCTCTCCTCTCTCTCTCTCTCTCTCTCATATAAACCATGAAGTTCTCAAAGAGGCCTTCTGGCTTTTTTACACAAATAGGAATTAGAACCCACATAAATTAGATATGAAATTGTATACTATAGCAGACTCACAGCCCTTGTGAGAAATATTTTACAGATGCAATTCAATGTAAAGAAAGCACGAAGGTGTTTTTTTTTAATCATTCTGAAAGTGCTTTAAAAATAGGTTACAAGGATTTTAAAGGTTATATTATGTACAAGCATCACGGGGCATAAACACCGATTAAATCTTGAGAATGGACGAGAGAGAGAGAGAGAGAGAGAGAGAGAGAGAGAGAGAGATAGATCTTGAGAATGGACGAGAGAGAGAGAGAGAGAGAGAGAGAGAGAGAGAGAGAGAGAAGAGAGAAATATTTACTGATATGTGGAAAGGTTTGTAAATGCTTAGACATTTGGGCGATGATTAAAGTGGAGCATTTTATTCAGGTCAGTCGATGAGAGGAGGGCCGAGGAGGATTAATATTAAAGTGACTTTTCAGGAAAGGACATCAGTACTGTATCTTGCTGTCGTTCCACCCCCAAAATAAATATTTCTTTTTACGTAAATGAAGGTACAGTAGTTTGATGAATGATTCTTATAAAAATTGTATAATTTTTTTTTGACGCAATTAAATAGAATTTAAAAGATCTATGAGACTACGAGCCTAAGGAAAAATTAGTCCCTAAGCAATAGGGAAATAGGTTGTTTTAAAGTGAATTCATCTTTAGATTTAAAGTTTGAATGATAGGAAGTGATGATGCCAAGTAATATTCTAAATCAAAACTAGAAATCTCGAAGTGTGAAGGTGTAACAGTCTTAAATACGTTTCAATTCATATTCATGCTCTTGTGTAACGAAAGACTTGAATTTTGACGCCATTGATGGATGAGGATTTCATAAAGTATTTATGATTATCTGATCTACGAATCTCCCCTACATACAAAAGTATGAACAAAGATATATATTGAATCAATGGCAATATAACTTAATCTCACATAATCATTTTTATTCAAGTATTTGTCGCTTGTAAAGAAAGGACGTTTTTTTAATATCTTTCGTTTATTATTATATCGGTTTTTTCTAGTATTATATAATTTAATCGAAGGCTTGGTTCCAATGATAGTAATATCCATGGGTAAAGCAAACATTTAAAAGAAATAACCATTCCGAAGAACGTCATTGTTGAAATAAAACTGAAAAATGAACAGGAAATTATTTTAGCTTTGTGTCGGAAATATTTTTTTTTTTGTTCGAATCGTAAATCTCGGTATACTGTGACATTTATGTAATTAGATCATTGCGCTTGTATCCCATTCGAAATGGTTGGTGTATTTTAGTCATTAGATTATATCCTTTCAGTTTGCGTAAAAGGTAGCTGCATTCCACACAGAAAAAAAAAATTGTAAAAACTTTTGACACACGATACAACTGTCACGCTAATTAAGAATAACACACATACGCAGTTTTCATAATTTGGGAATAGTTTTTTTTCGTTTATTTTTTAATATTTTCGTAAGATAGAAGACCATGGAAGCAAAGAGAAAATAACATTCTTGAATGAAAATGAATTCTTATGAGACAAAGAAAAAGATTGAAGGAATGTTGCATAGTGTAGATAGATTATTTGATGGAGACTGAAAGAAACCCTTATTCATAGTCATATAGAAAATATGGTGTAATGATTTTTCCTAAATTGATTGATTTTTTTTATGCTATATAGCATCTTGTTATCATGTATTTATATTTGATATATAAATGGAGCCTACTACGATATGTTCTTATTAAGAATTTTTCAAAAGTTGGAAAGAATGGAGTAGAACCCTACTTTGATATTTCAGTAACACGACGTCAAAAGCGCTGTTCGGTATTGCACTAAGAAAGAAATCTGGACCAAAGCTTTTATTAGCTTTTTACTTCACATAAATTATGGTTTCTTAAAAGGTAAAACAAGAATCTCTGGCATATTATGTTAGAAAAAATCACTGTTCAATTGTATTAAAAAGATATCGTTAATAACTTCAAAAAAGTAATTGATCCCGACATACCATACCATTATAGTCTTTACCCAGGCGTTAGTTATTAGTCTGCATCCAGGCGATCATCGGTTGGTGACACATACAGTCTACACACACAAGTCAGACTATTACCACCAAATAATTTTTGTTAAAGTGGCCCCAAAAAATGTTTTGCATATTTATCTATTTCGGACTCCCTGCCAGAGAAACCAAATGTAAATGTTACCAGTGCAATGCATTGACCTTTGACCTTCAGCATTTTCATGCCTTGACTTCATTTGAATGTCATTATGGACATAAGGTACCTTCTGTTTATAAAAAAAAGATCTCATGTAGGATGCTGGATTTTGAAAAGAAACTATGTGAATGAAGCTTTAGATGACGGAGTAATGTTATCATGTCAAGGTACGAGTATACCATACTCCCACCTTAAATGATCGAATATGGTGCAAGCAGAAAATGAGATATTTGGTGTACATCTCTGTATTATGACTAATATTTGATATATACATACACACACACACACACACACACACACATATATATATATATATATATAGTTTTATTTAGGTTTAAGCTTAAGTTTTGTATAATATCAATTATGCAATTATGGTCCTCCGTTAACAGGTTGGATTAAAGAAAATGGTAAGCTTTACCAATCTTCTACTCATTAATTTTCTAATTGACGTAAAAGCATTTACTTTTACATAATGTAATATGTTTAGAAAATACAATGCACTTAAGTAATTTCCTTGGATCTTTTCCTCAGGTTTTCCTGAACGTTTACACTACCATTCCCGTCCTGTTCAGTATTGGCGAAAGTGTGCCCCTCCCCTACCTTACCCTCCGTCCCCAGCCTCCGCCTTTTTGTGATGATTGCCTGATCCCTTTAATTGCTAGTAATTTGCTGGTCGAACGAGTCAGTCTTGAGGGACTTGGGAAGATGCTTCCTCTCTGATTACCAAAATAAGTATATCTATTCTTCATCCGGAATACTTAAAAAGATTGTTGCTTTTAACCACAGAGGATTTTAACATGATTAACTCATGTCTAGTGGTATTTTGAATTGATTAACTTATTTCTAGTGGTATTTTAACATGATTGACTTATTTCTATTGTCATTTTAACATGATTAACTTATTTCTAGTGGTATTTATACATGATGAACTTATTTCTAGTGGTATTTTAACATGATTAACTTATTTCTAGTGGTATTTTAACATGATTAACTTATTTCTAGAGGTATTTTAAAATGATTAACTTTGTACCAAGAACTTATAAGGTTAGGACTCTTTTCTGTAAATGTTTTTGGATCAGGATGTGATTCTCACGTGTGAATGTATTCAAATGTTAGTTTAATTTGCATAGATTTTTCATTTAATTTTTTTTTATAGTGTACCTCTGGACATAGCCACTTGGTTATAGAAAGACAACAACTCCATTAAATTTAGCATTACTTTCAAACTGTATCGAATCTGCAAAAGTTAGACATGCTGATGACCCACATAGACTATTCGAAATTAGTGTGAATCATGCAATAGGAGGAAGAACGTTCAGTTATGCTGCACCAAGACTCTTCAACGACCTTTCACTTGATGTCAAGAATAGTAAAAATGTGGCAGCTTTCAAGAAAAACCTGAAGACTTATCTTTTTAGAAAGTGTTATAATAGTGATCTGAAAACTATTAAGCCTGAATACAAATGCTAGCGAAATAACTGAAAAGATACAGAGCAAAATATTAACTCGAAAGAACTTTTTTTTCACACACCAAGGCCCGCCTGAACAGACTTTTAGTGTCTGATGGAGGGCGAGAAATAAACCCCTAAAAGAAAAGAAAGAAAGAAAGAATTTAAGAGTAATTACATATAGACATGTGTTGTAAGAGTTAAAATGATGTCTGAATGGAATATAACGTCACTTCTGCAATTTCCATGATATATTTAGGATGCACAAAATATATTTGGTTTTGTCACTCGTTATGTATAATGTTTATTTTCCATGAGTTTCTTTTATTCTAATTTCAAAGACCCGAACTATATCAGCTTGTTTTGCCCGTAAGGGGAGTGAAAAATGTTTTTCATTTTGTATTTTCAAGTCTTTTTATAGCCACTAGAAAAAGACTTAAACAATTTATGAGAGGAGAGGCGAGGTACTGGCGCATGGCTACGAGCTAGAATCCTTTGCTGTGAATAGTAAGTGAGCTAATGCATTAAGTCTAGTGGTAGCTGAAGGTTATTGACGGTAACCAGGCCACCGAACCTTGTTTATGGTTACGATCACTGTGTTGTGGGCCTCGCCGTAATCTTTCTATTCCAGCCTCATTTGGAATGGGAAAGGTTTATAATTCTCTCCCTCAAAAGCATCATAATAGCGTAACTCACTCTCTCTCTCTCTCTCTCTCTCTCTCTCTCTCTCTCTCTCTCTCTCTCTCTCTAAATAGAGAAAAATTAACAAGTAAATAATGGTTATCTCTAAAATTTAAATGCTGGCGAAATCTATTGAAGTATGATTTAACGGTCTCTCATTTATTTAATGTAATTATTTTCTAAAGTTTCTGTATGGATTTACAGTATATATACTTACAATAACGCATAAACATATTTTGAAATCTCCGTAATTTCTGATTTCCGTATTTGATTACATCGATTTTTTAAAAGAAATTTTCTGTGCATTCTGAAATAAAATTTTGTTTTTTAATGTAACTCTCTCTCTCTCTCTCTCTCTCTCTCTCTCTCTCTCTCTCTCTCTCTCTCTCTCATCTTGAGATAAGCAAACGGAGATATATTAAATTAAGTAATCACATTCGCTAAACCTATGATGATCAACGCGATCATTAAGTGTCCAAATTGTCAATTTCCTGGTCGACTTCATTTCTCTATCTCTGAAATCCTTGAAAAATCCAACTCTAGATTAAATTAACAATTTGTTCTTTTCCACGCTTGGACAAATGTGTTCAATACTTAGACACAACACTTTACCGTTTTATATTATATGTCAAGGATCAAATTTTTTTAAGGATGTTTTCATGTGAATGCAAAGCAAATCACTGTGTTTGTTGTAAAGATTATCTGAATTATGCTGTAAATCTATCTGGGTTTTGGGTTAAGTCTCTCTCTCTCTCTCTCTCTCTCTCTCTCTCTCTCTCTCTCTCTCAGCTCTAATAGTATACCGATAAGACTGTATTAAAAAGTATCGCTGTTCCTTCCTTGTCCCTGTATGAATTGTTCTTGTCTCTGCCACTCCCAATGTATCATGTGTATTCTGGGAACAGCTGGGATGATATCTTTGCTATTTCATGTTACCAGTCATATAACCAGTTCTACTTACCCCAATAATTGCACCAAATGTCCAGCATTATTTTACTTTTGAATGATGATGAAGCTGACATCTATATTGTATGTCTCCACTTGGTGTTCGATAATTGTAATGGGCTGTTGTCCTGAATAGGGTGTGTTTGAAACAATTAATATATTGATTAATCAAGGATAATTTAATTTTTTGAAAGATTCCCATTATATTCTATCGTTCACTCTCGGTTTATGGAAGGTTGAGGGCCAGACCTCGGAAATATTCAAGTATTGCCCGTGAACTAAAATGTTTTACGATGTCTAGAATACGCTCATTGGCTTTAATGTATTTCATAAGTTTTTGATTAGGAGCTTTCCCAACAATCAATTGCTCATAGTAGGTATCACGCCCATTTTTTTGATACCATCAATAAACTTCCAGATAACGGGATGGTTTATTCCTATTTCGGCATATATTTTTCTGTGCGCTGCCTCAGCATGATTGTTGGTTCTATCCTCACCAGCTATTGTTCGTCTGTATTGATTCCACATTTCTATAGGAAAATTTGGTTGACGTCTTCCATTGCCTCGTCTCATTGGTCTCACAACGTAATTGTCTTCAAACCAATTCAACAACGGCATAAGTTCATCTGGTAAATCCCTCGATAAGGCATCGATGTAATCATCCATATGGGACTCTGGTACAAAACACAAGGCTACTATCATTTTTGCTTTTAATTAAGGCAAACTCTGGATCGTTATTAATTAGGTGCTGGAGTCGATGCTGCCTCAAATGTTTATGTATTTTATGTGCTAAGTGGAAGAAACAACCTTTCAACTCGACTCCCGGAAAACATTCTTCCATGGCAGAATAGGCAGTATGTTCATAATCGCAGTAGATCCCTTTTGGCTGTAAATTTGGTAACATTACAAATCATTCGGAATATTCGAAGGTATGTTACTCGGCGTTTATTCGGAAATATAGCATACAACACAGGGAAAACCCCTCCATGCCTTCTTGCTAAAATGATATACACTTGATAAAACAACGTAGGAGACATCTTGATTGTCCCATCTGCATACCACACTTCGGACTCTCGTAAAAAAACTAACCAGCTTTGCCTCCCAAAAATTAGTATTCTCTTGTAATTTTGTCCACTGTCACCAATTAAAAAGTTTTCCCTTTCACCATTGTTCGTCACATAGTAATTGTAATCTTCAGGAATTACCAATTCTATTGGATTGGCAGGGTTCGGAGGGGCAGATTCTACCAGATTTCGTTTTCTATGTATGATTTTTTTATCAAAGCTGGTGAGTTTGGAAGTGATCCTTGTACAGCTTGAGAAGTATTTTCAATACATCTGTTCATAATTGTTGTTGGCACTTCGAGTTTCTTGAGCTTTACGTTTCAGACTTGTTTTGATAGAAGCAACTTCCACGTCCACTGCTGAAGCACCATTATTATCTTCATTAACTTCCCTCACTACTTCGTTATTTTTAGTGTGAATTCGGCCTCTACGTTCATTTTTTAATTTGCATCTCCAAAACAGTCACGTTGGATCACTTTTACTACATATATCAAAAAGATATAAATATCCATCGTGTGGAAACTTCGGTTTACCTCTCTTGCTAAGAATATTTTCAGCCATTTCTGGTATGGGTTCCAAGAGAAACTAAAATTAAGACTATATCTAACTTTTTACTGTTTAAAAAAAGATATAAGACCTCTCTATCTCTTTCATATACAGTATATATATACATAAATTATATATATATATATATATATATATATATATATATATATATATATATATATATATATATATATATATATATATATATTTATATTCATATATATATACTGTGTATATATATATATATATATATATATATATATATATATATTATATATACTGTATATATATATTTATATTTATATATATACTGTATGTAGTATATATATTATATATATATTATATATATGTATATATATTATATTGTATATATATATATTATATATATTATATTGTATATATATATTATATATATTATATTGTATATATATATATATATATATTATATATATATATATATATATATCAATCCAAGCACTTCTTTGGCTGATATCGGTAATTACCCTCCTCACATTTAAACCATCCTAACATGTCTTGGTTGTTTAAACGTCAGGCCACCTTTCAACTTTTCAGGGCAAGAAGGACATCTATCAAGTCGGGTCTGGCGAGGCGACACCGGTTTTGTTGCTGGGTGTACTCTAAAAAACTGTATATTTATACAATGTGTGTGTGTGTATGTATGTATGTATGTATGTGTGTATATATATATATATATATATATATATTGCCATAGATCTGACACATGTAATTTATTTTCAGATTGTGTGACCCTTGTGACCAGACAGGGTCGCTATGCAACATGGCATGACTGTTGTTGACCACATGGATTTCTAGTGTCATGTTCATCAGAAACATCTTTTTTTCATGTAAAAATGTGGCCAGAATCATGTAGGTTTTCTCTTATATGATTCAAGTGAACAACGGCCCTGTTAACGGCTGAAAACACTTAAATCGAGAAATATTAAGGATGATATACTAATTTTAATGAAGTTTCCATTGTAATTACATTCCATTTTACGCCCAATTAACAAATTATAATGATTTGTTTCTGGTTAACCTTTGAATTAAGTATTGTTCTCTATTCTTTATTTGCCTCTGCTTTGAAAAAGTTCGGGATTTTATTTTTTTGCAATAGAACATAATTTTGTATGCAATAATAACACATCTTAGCCAGGTCTCCTCTACGATATAGATTAATTCCTTAAAGATCCTAAGCACATTCCCCGTAACTCTCTGACGTAGTGAGGTATCGTCTTTGCTTGATGTAGTTTCTAGCTACTTTTAAAGTGTGAAATGCATCTCGGAAAATCCATTTTGTTTTAGATAGTGGCCTTGAAATATCGACTTCTACGTCTCCTCTTGAATGATGAAGCGTTCAAATTGCCTGATTGGATTTTCAAGTGTGATATTGAAGGAAACTGAGAGTCGCGAAACTATTAAAGGTTCATATTGTAAATCATAAGGATATGTTATTACAAATATTCTTCTATAGAAGTCAAGAGTCAAGTTAGAATCCAAATTCAGGCTGTAAATATAGGATTTTCTTTCTTCATCGTGCACGCGGTTTTTCCTCACATTCACGTGACATAGCCTAAGTCTTTTATAGAGCATCCAGTGTCGGTTTTTACATTTCTCTTATTTGTATTGTATGAAATCTTAGATACTAAACAGGGTTTTTGAAAGTAGTTGATATTAATGGATAGTTGTGGAATTAAATGTTAAGAAATTATGATAGTGATCTTATATTTTTATAGAATTGATTAGTTGTCGGTTAGTTTGGATAACTATATGGTATTTTTCTGTTACATTCCAGTGTCGTAATTGCTAAATTTTGTTTTCATCATTCTCCTTATTAATGTAGTAAGTAATTTACTTCATATAAATCAGTTTTTGATGAGATTTCCAGAATATTCATAATTGTTAATAGATTACTTTTAGCTTCATTCGGAAATTGCTAAATGCCATCATTGAATTAATCCATTTTTTAAACCTAGTAGGTTTTCTGAGACCCATAACCAAACCACCCATGCTAAGACGACCAGAGATGATTTATAACAGTCTTACTGATACCGCAGTCAAAAGAGAACAAAAACGTTGAAAAGCGTCTTATGAACGGCAGCCTTTACCAGTTTCACAGGAACCATAGTCTTGAATAATTTCATAAGAACCAAAGCTCAAACATCCTCATAGACTGACTCATTGGATCCACATCTTATACAGTCTTATAGGATTCATATGGACGACAGTCTCATATTAATTATTATTATTATTATTATTATTATTATTATTATTATTATTATTATTATTATTATTATTATTATTAGCAGATAGGCTACAACCCTAGTTGGAAAAGCAAGATGCTATAAGCCCATAGGATTAATAGGAACCCCAACTGCACAGGAATCACAACCTTAAATAACCTTAAGAGACACCTCATTTTGAAATAATTCCACTTTATTCGATGTACGATTGTGACGGAGGGAGGTGGTCTTATCAAACCCTCATGTTGCAACTTGAATCCTGCTTTGATAAATTGCCTCGGACAGTGTTGTATGGTGACACCAAGTGTATAGAGGGCCATTGTTTATAACTGATAATTATCAAAGATGTTAATGAGAACAAAAGTGTTAAACCCGCTTTTGGAATTGAGTTATTAAAGGGTGGAGGGCGGGAGCCGCTGTTGAGTCGTGCATTATTCAGTGCGAATAATTTTTAACAATTAGTACATATTCAGGAAGTTCATCTTTATTGTTAGTCATTAGTTATATTTATTCTAGCTCAAAAAAAAGAGGATAAAGTTGCTCATAACGGGTCTTTTTTTATTATAAAGGTCATAGAAATATTTTCTAAAAGATGAAAGCTTTAATCCACGAAATATTTAATTTTTTCATCGAATATCATTTTAGGAGCGGTGTGGAAAATTATTATATAGTTACTAATTTATAGAGAACAGGGTCTATTATGCACGAATTTCAAGTCATTAGACCTCACTAATGAGTATAACTTCTACTTATAATTAGTGTAAAAGATACAAGGATTATCATTGGAAGTTATAACAGATGAACTATGGAAAAACAATTCAACGAAGCTAACAAACCATTCGTATAATTATCATGCAAGTATGAATTGAAACACATGCTTGCACTATTTTTGAAAGCGATGTACCGTTGCTTTCTCCATAAAGACAAAGGCTTTAAATTGCTAATTAAAGAGGCGAGTGGTCGAACCGACTTTTTCAATGTATTTCTTTCCTTTCTTTGATACTTTACCGGTGTTCGTATTCACATGCACACGTTGCTTAGGTTTACATTCCTTATCAGATCTATTTTTGGAATCGCTTTATTGGGATGGTATGAAATTTGCTTATAAAATGGCATTTATACAAATCTTTAACAGAGGGAAGGAAGTGAAAATATTGTAATAAAAACGTGAAAATTACTAAGGGAAAAATTTGGTTTAGAAGTGAAAGGTATTTTGAAATATTTCGTCATTTTAAAATCATGGAAGAGTATACAGTACAGTACGGAGTTTGCTTCGAATAAATTACTGACATAAGTTTATGACACAACAACACTTGAGAAAACATTTAGTCTTGATATGAATAAAAGAAATATGCAATGCAACAACTTTTCAGAACCATCAGAAAAGGCTTCAACGATGTTTATAGTAGAAGATTCATGCTGCATTCCTTTCCATCGTTCTTGAAAATTCGTGACTGGGTTTGGAGCATATTTTGAAATTAAGTTACCCAAGACCTCTCTCTAAGAAAATTTGCAAGGATATTTCCTTTTCCCGAAGAAAGCTGCGCCTCGCTGGAGGTGAAAATGTTCCTTCATCCAATTCAGACTAGTATTTGGACAGTTGCAATATCAATATTTCAGTAATGTTCTACTTACTATCTCTGTAATGCATAAAAAAATGCATAAAACGCTATTCCACTCTCTAAATATTACTTTAAATTTTTTTTTCCTGATATAGCAATCAAGTCGCATGATATGTAAGCGGAACTATACAATGATAATGACTAAATTTCCTCTATGTATTATGTTTTCTAATATTTATAATTAAAGTGTATAAATAGATTATATAAGATTATAGATTATCTTCATTAAGAACTATAAAGCAAGATTCAAGTACATGTGTGTATGGGTATATGTGTGTGTTTGATTTAGAAAAATATTCATCTGGGTCTTTGTTATCTAAAACTGTTCTCTAAACATCATTAAGAAATTAACAGCTGATGTGTATCTTTCTTGCTCTCATCTTCCCCCATCAAACAACGGCTGGTATCTCGATGGGCGATCCCTTTCAAGGCAGCAGGATTTCCCAGCACGCATTTCATCACCTAGTTTCGTTTGGTTCCTCAAATGCGAGGTGTGCGTTTTCCCTAATGTTATTCTTCTCACGGTGCCACAATGATGATGCATGCTGATCCGTGAGTGTGGAGGCATTCCGGATATCTAGATAGGACCAACGGGGGAGATCAATTCTGGGAACGAGGCGTGGGGAATTTCCTTTCCTAGAAACTTTGAGATTCGGTTAACTTGATAAGTAAATAACTCTCTCTCTCTCTCTCTCTCTCTCTCTCTCTCTCTCTCTCTCTCTCTCTCTCTCTCTCTCTCTCTCTCTCTCTCTCTCTGTATTTTCTGCTTAGTTATCTAAAAGGTGAGGTATTTTTATTTCTCCTCGGTAACCAATTTTCTTATCATGTGATTTCCAGCCTTTTAGTTATAACATTACTTGAGAAAAATGTTTCAGAGAAAAATTTAAATTTTGTACATTGCTTATCACGTTAAAAAATGGGCCTATCATTTTATTTCATGTCTTACTGGATGTTTAAGCTACCTTTTTGAAAGCTTTATAAGGACTACCAGGTCGATTCTTTCGTTGATTTTTCTTGTTTTGGATATATTTTGTCGTTGCGAATTATATTTGTTTGAAAGATTGATGACATCTATTTAATTAGATAACTCTTATTTCGATTCATCATAATAGAAATAATCTTTATTTTGTAGATATTTATATTTTTTTAAGTGTCATCTAACTGAAAATAGATTGATTTTTTACTGAGTAATCATTTTCCTGTTTTAGATATTTTATATCTGTTGATGTGATATTTAACCGAAAATTAATCTATTTATACTAGAGATAGCAAGACAAGTAATAACTCACCCGAACACCGACGAACTGGTCGTGCAGAATGACCCAGGAGAGGAGATATACGAACGAGACGTGTGCTGAGTATAAAGCCATGACATCAGTACAGTCCAAGATGCGAAGAGAGTAGACGTACATGTAATTGGTCACCACCCATAGCAGACAGAACAGACAGCATCTTGTCATAAATTTACCTGGAAAAAGAAATTTCATTTGTGATACCATATGAGCATATAACAAGGGGAGATTATCTTTGAAGAGCAAGAGTATTTTTTCATTACAAATATGTACATACTGTATGTGGTATCACAGGGATTGGTTTTTAAAGGTCATTTATAATTAAAAGAAATATATTTATAGTGTCTAGGAAAGATTATTTAGTAAGGGAGATTTTTATTTCAAAAGTGGCATACATATATGGTAACCGGGGGGGGGGGGGGCATTTGAAAATGGAGAATTTGATTTATATGGCTAGATTTAGAGACGTTCTGATAAAAGCGGAAATATTTAATGAGTAAATTATTGCTGACCATGAAATCCCTCTATCCAACCAAAGGATCTGATTTTAAACTTGCACTCTCTATGTAAGTAAAGTAGTTTTGCCCTTTTTTATGATCAGTACATAAGTTACATGACATTAAAAATAATTGCGAATGATTGAGGTGAGACTATGCCAATATCTTTATAATAGTTTGAATGAAATTACGGGAAAATTAAGTTGTGTTTTATCTGGTGATGTACGAAATTCACGTAATTGAAAGATTTATTTACTCAGGAAATAGTACTAAGAGGGGGATAAAGTTGTATATAGTTATTTATTGTCTTTTTTTTTAAATTAATGGTTGAAAACTTAGAATCATAATAACACTGAAATTATTTTTTATCTAAGATTTTCATGATCTTATATAGATGTCCAGCTTAGATCTCTATGATGGTTTACATACATAAAATAGATTAAAATCCTATTTTATTTCATGGTGTAGTGTATCCTTTACGATGATTGCTATAAGAGTTTGCAGTCTTCTTTAATAAAATTTTGCGTGACTTGATATCATGAGCTAAAGTTACTAGGACGTACAAAGCAAATGTTGAATGTTATTCTCTTGAATGTACTTCATTCGAGTTGTGACGTTTAATTTCACGTTCATATTGATGACATTTTGCTGTTCAAGGGGACCAAGAGCTCAAAGAGAAGCGTAAAAAAAACAAATTGACACAATTTATCAAATGGGTTTTGTGAGAAAAGCAAGTTTAGGCCATGGTAATTTTTCCAGACTTGCTAGCCTTATAACGCCAGTTTCCAAAAAGATATTGGATTTTTATCCTGTCGCACTTAACTTGGAACGTGTTTTATGGATGTCGGATATCCTTTATCATATTATTTGACATGTAAGGATTTGTTTGTTTCCTTATATCCCGACCAACAAAAATCAAACCCTTGAAAACTTTCCCCCATACGCACTGGAGTCAATTATCTCATATGTACAGTTGGTGCTTTCGAAATAGGGGAAAACTTGGGAAATTAACTCAAAAGCCTGGTGCAGGTTGGGGGTTTGCTCTTCGGAGTATTTCTTTGAGGAAAATAACTTTCAATTTTCGGCGCATTTCGTATTCATGAAAAGAGCTACGGTGCAATGGGACAGCGGAGATGAGTGTGAGGACGCCTTAGTTTGGGGCATGCTAAGTAGTTGGAATCTGGGAGAAGAGAACAGACAGAAATCTCCATAAATTACCTTGGTTATATTTCGTAGCCCGATATGGGAAACATCTTAGTTTAGGTTTTTAAACTAGACATGAACTGTATTATCAGATTTATGGTTATTTGATTCATCTTAGCTTCGAAGATTTCCATTCATTCTGCTTTGTCAATCATTCTCGAATCAGTCCAGGTCATTTCTTCATCCATGCTGGGCTTTTTATTATACGTTCGTCACGTGTATATACTTTTGATCCTTTCGAATTTTTACGCTTCACTTATAAAATGTATGAAGTTCCTCTCAACATCCTCAAATATTTTTCGAGGTTCAATATATGTATAGTATTTCTCTTTCGTGCATTTGGTATATTAACTAAAAAATCCTTATGTACACTTCAGTTCTTCTTTTTCTAGATACCTTAACCTCTACCGAACATTTTTTTTAAAGTATCGATATCCGATTTTGCTAAAACTGTTCTGCAAAACTCAATCTTCATCATAAATAAGTATTTACTCTTAAATAGATGTACAAATCAGTCACTTCACTTAGACTTTAACATTCTTTGTTACTATTTTGTAAATATCTTTATCAATGCGGAATTTGAATTTTGTTTTCTTATTACGAAAGTTATTTTAACCAGCCTTTGTAATTTCTTTTCACTATCTTGTATAAACACTTTTAGATTCAATCACCAGTTATTCATAATTCGTTTACAATCCAGTTTGTTATTCCAGAAAATTTCACTGATAACTTTTTTTCGTGACTTATCCCATTTGATATAATTACGCTCTGTTTTATGTATTTGTATTTTTGTGTGTTTTTCGACTGTTATTGTTTGATACTGGATTCATCTTCACTCCTGCTACTGAAAAATTTATAGAGGAGGTGTGTTATGTTATTTATTCTTTAATTCTCATTCAAAGATATCTGGTCCATATCATTAGTGTGCTTGTATATGTGGAAAACGCACATAGGAAATTCTTGAATTACATTACAGTCCGATTTTTCCTGTCACGGTTTTTCAGGCTGATATAAATGTTATGATGCGCTCGGCTTGGTGATTATGTATTCATAAAGATACCCAAAATTCTAGGAAGTGTCATTTATATGAAAAGTTTATCCCTATGCGATAAGAAAATACTGTGAAAGAATGGTTGACATCTCAACTTGCATCAAACAAACAGGCCATGTTTCCGTCCGCTTCATTCGTAGTTTTTTTTTTCTCTCTCTCTCTTTTTGTTGGAGAGCCTCCCAACCTCTTTGCGGTAGAGGCCTTAGAGGATATATAGAGAAAGGAACCACAAATCTAGAATGAAGTTTTGGATCCTTAAGGCTTCTGGGTCTAAAAGGACTTCTTGTGGAAAAAATCTCGAATAGAGTAGAGAAAAGTACGTTACTTTATATACATATATATATATATATATATATATATATATATATATATATATATATAATGTGTATATGTATATGTATATATATATATAATATATATGTATCTATGTATATATATATGTATATGTGTATATATATGCATATGTATATATATATATATATATACATAAATATATATATACACATAAATATATACATATACATATATTATATACATATATATGTATATGAATATATATGTATTTATGTATATTTGTATATATATATGTATATATATGTATATATGTACTGTATATATATCTGTATATATGTATATATGTATATATATACAGTATATATATATGTATATAATATATATATATATATATATGTATGTATATATGTATATGTATATATGTACATATATATGTATATATATATATGTGTGTGTATATGTATATAGGTATATAGCCTACACATATATATATAAATATACACACACACACACATATATATATATATATATATATATATATATATATATATATATATATATATATATATATATATACACTGTATAAATTTAATACAATACTATTGTAACCGAGCCGTCAAAAATGACGTTTAGAAAATTAGATAGATAAGGACACACACAGATTCAACCCTTCCTACTCCTCCCATTTCCCAACTAAAACCCACTGGTTCGTCAGTTTGTTGGTAAGTATGGTTTCCGAGGGCACTTCTCGGGGTAACCCCCTCTCACCAAGGTATGGCTACTTCCTCTCACCCTGAGTGTGGCAGAGAGAGAGAGAGAGAGAGAGAGAGAGAGAGAGAGAGAGAGAGAGAGAGAGTGAGAGAGGAGAGAGAGAGGAGAGAGAGAGAGAGAGAGAACAAGTTATTATCATACAAGATGTAGATGGTAAAATTAATACGTAGAATTATATGAATGCTTCGCGGGTTATTTGCACACAAGTAAGACAAATATTGGGATATTTTAGGGTTTTGCGTAATAATGGTTAAGCGCTTATTACGTAATACCCATAATAAAAAAGATAAAAAGATATTTTATTCTTCAAACCTTTATGTTCCAGAAATTTAAACCTAATAAATAGGGACTCTGTCTTGGATGCGTAAGCCTCCGTACAAGATTTTATCTTTATGAGTTACTTGACTTTGGCTCTTAAGATATCGTGATGAAATTAATGGAATATACATATTAAAAAGGCAGTGTTGTAGGAAGAAATGTTGATTCCTACCTCTTGTAACTTTCTTCAAAACAATAATTTATGAGGACTTCATTTCAAAGGTTTAACCAACATATATAGACCTTGAGTCTGACATGATCAGTGCCACCCAGTTTATAAATTATTTTTACCCTGTCGGTTCGGTTCATCATCTAATTTTATATCACGAAATATTGAGTTCTTTTCTTTAATTATTAATCTTTGGTGAACGTTGATATTCTGAACATTTGGTTACTCCCTTAAATCTTATATACTGTCGCAACGTAATTTATACATTATATATATATATATATATATATATATATATATATATATATATATATATATATATATGTATATGTATATATATATAAAGCACTTGTTGGCAAGAACGTCACCAATGTTCAAACAAACCAAAGCATGAACTAGCAAGCTTACACAGATTGGTCTATTATCAGTGCGGGGAAGAACGAGCTATAAAACAAAAAAAGCAATACCGTTACAGTGTACGACTTGTATGAAACATTTGCGGTACGATACGATCATTGTAGTGATGAAAGTAAATGATGACAATGCTGCTGTAGAAACTGACATGAAAGAAATTATTTTCAAAATCTACAGGAAGTGCTTAGTTATCTCCAAAGTTCTGTTTTAAATCTTAACATTTGTCAACGAAGACCCTGGGGAGAGACAAGAATTTATGGTAAGATTTGCTTTTAGATGTTTTAGGCCTTTTTCTTCTTCACCTAGAAAAACCTCATAGGTTTTTATTGTCTGCAATAGATGGCTACCTTAATGATGCTAAAAAAGAACCATAAAAAGGGGTTTTCTGTCTTGCCAGTAAGGTGTTATGCATCATTTGCAGGTCGCAGAAATATTTAGTAATCAAAGAGAGTAGATTATGAGGAGGATACGGAGCAGTAGATGTCTTGAGTAAACAGCATATGTTTATGATACTAAGCAGGAAAACCTATTGATGATTAACTTGCACCAGTATGGTTTGATTTATCTTAAAACCTTTACACCAAGGCATTACTTTTCTTCATTTATCGGTATACGTATGCCATAGTCCTATCATCAACTTGCTCTCCTTTTTCATTAATTTTTCTGTATGTTATTTTTTGTTTTCAAGGTTATGTGTCTGCAGTGTGTTGTTATTTTGTAACGGGATTCCTAGCTACGTTCATTCATAGTAGGCAAGACGGAACCCCATCCCTGGCGGCAATGTGGCTTTGAAGATCATTTCTCAGGTTTCTTTTGATTACAGGTCAGATTAGGAATGGAGATAGGTGAGCTTTTATATTTGTAGAAAGGAATATCGGATAGAACTGGCTGATTGCGAAGCCTTATTGAAACGAGGTTACGTGTTAAATATATATATATATATATATATATATATATATATATATATATATATATATATATATATATATATATATATATATAATATTTGTGTATGTATGATTGGAATAGTAAACCATACATGTCAGCATTAAGCAGGTAGGCATATACTGTATGTGTATATATATATATATATATATATATATATATATATATATATATATATATATATATATATATATATGATAAATTTTGCACATTCAGACGTGTTTATTCATATTTAAATAAGCCATATATATTTTTGATACATTAATGTCTGGATTCTCTTAACGACCCCGGGATCAGAGCCCCAGACGAAATCACACAAAGACAAGAGCTTGTGACCGGCTGGGAATCGAATCCTGGTCGGCAAGCTTGTATAGACAGTGACTAAACCACTTGGCCACGAAGAAAGATAAAAGTCAATGACAATTCTTCTGTACTTATACCTGTCGAATTCAGGTAACAGGGGGTCCAGGGGGTTCTGTAAGCCTGGAAGCTGACGCAATTTTAAGCTATTTTAGAGCTATTTTTCATATATTTGAAACCATTTTCTCCTTATAACTGAATTTATAATGTGAATAATCATTATGCATTAACAACATCATGATAAAATATATGAAAAAAATTCAGCAGTAACCTTTACAATTGCTTTTAGTACAAGACTATACTGTACATTCCCAGGAAACCTCATCAGTTTACTACCTCTGAGTTATATCTGTAATCCTTCCGTTCAACTACCCATCAATACCAATTCTCGACTCGCCGTTTTGTAGCTAGTCATATCAGAGACACAATCTCTTAATTCCAGCTCATATAGAATGAATTTTTACTATTTGGGAATGTGTGTGTGTGTGTGTGTGAGAGAGAGAGAGAGAGAGAGAGAGAGAGAGAGAGAGAGAGAGAGAGAGAGAGAGAGAGAGAGAGAGAGAGAGAGAGAGATGATGATGATGATTTCAGTCTTCCACATCTCTTTTACTACATTCTTCTTAGTTTTAGTTTTATCAAAGTTTGAAGTATATACATATATACATACTTATATATACACACATATATATAAAAACACATATATATGTATATATACATATATATACATCATATATATATGTATATATATATACAGTATATATATATATATATATATATATATATATATATATATATATATATATATGTATATAAAGTATATATATATATATATATATATTTATATACAGTATATATATATATATATATATATATATATATATATATATATATATATATATACACAATATATATGTATACATACATATATATACAGTATATAATATTGAAAACAAACCCCCTACTTCAAAATTATAATATAGCGCCATGGTAGTAATACATATGAGTTTATAATCCGGATCTTGTGCATTCGAAATCTCATTTTGGATTGTTGATAGTTTGCCATTGTATTTCTAGAAACCTCTCTCTCTCTCTCTCTCTCTCTCTCTCTCTCTCTCTCTCTCTCTCTCTCTCTCTCTCTCTCTCTCTCTCTCTCTCTAGGTAGATTATATTTTTAGTTAAACCTTATGAAATCTACACTGCCCTTTCCTGTAACTAAATTCAAGTGTAACAGTTTCATTAACTAAACTTTATCTCTTCATAGAAAACTAATGTATATAACATTAAGGTGTCTGGATATGACTATAGTCTATATCTAGAACAAGATATTATACGAACTTCCCCATTACTTTGACTTCGATAAAATATACTTTGGAAAGTGATATGCAATTCTTCTTGATACTGATATAGAATGACTATTAATTATTTTGTAATTATTATAGTGATGAAAATGTAGAATGGTTACGACTGTATAGTAATTGGTTCTGGTTTAGGAGCGAGTCTCAATTTAGCAGTCATCTAGAGACCTATTTACATCAAAGGATGCGAGTGAGATGCTCATTAGAAAGTTCTGTCCTTTTCGTAAAATATAAGCAACTGCAGCAACTGCAGACTTGAAAGAAATACTATTTAAAAGATGAAAGTTCATCTCATCATTGACCATAACTCTTTCTATATATATATATATATATATATATATATATGTATGTATGTATATTTATGTATATATATACATATATACATATACATACAGTATATATATATACATATATACATATATATACATATATAAATATATATACTATATATACTATATATATATATATATATATATATGCATATATATATATATATATATATATATATATATTTATATATATATGTATATATATATATATATATATATATATATATATATATATATATATATATATATATATATATTGAATTGACTCAGCCTAAGAAATATCTCAAGAATATTTGTGCAGATTCTCACGCTGTTGTACTTACTCTTGTATATTGCTCATGATAAACGGTTCAGAAATATTTAACAAAGGGTTATTTTTTTATATTATCCCTAAACATATGACTTTCATGCATTCAGCCACAAATAGTTTATCATTTCAAATTAATTTTTTTTCTTTTAACGGCTATGTATGAGTCAATACAATAAGAAAACAAACTTAAACCACTTGTCCATTGAAGGGGGATAAGACTTCACATTGACCCTACTCTACATATTTCTTATCAGATTTTATATACAGCACATTTTTGACTGTCCAACTTCCACATTGAACCAGTCAATTCCCATCTATTTATTCTTACACGAACTTAGTTTTCATTAGGAAATTATAATTACTTTTATCATAAAGCAATCTCCCCTCCATATATTGGTTTGGTCTTATGTTTTTCTGTGTTTTTGTCAACTTACAATTTTCCCCTTTCATTCAGAAACCATACCCGACCGAGGTATACGCAAGAGACTGCCCATACACATTCCTCCATGTCATAACACATGGTACCTTTTTCTTTACATAAACTAATGATTTTTTTTTATTTACCAAATCTGTTCATTACTCATTTCGAGGCACAGTATAGACACTTATTATTCTGCATTACACTCAATCAATTTTCCCCCTCATATTCTTCTCATTTGTCCACGCTTTCACTCAGCTTACTGATAATCTCATTAACTTCTATTATCGATACAACTGCATTCCTTGCATCCACTTCTATCGTTATCAGGTTAAGTTGATCACTTAATCTCTTGCAACCTCTCTGTAGTACTTCTTCTCCTTCGTGGTCCTCGCTCAACGACCCTTCAGCGTACTCCATTGACACAAGACTGCATTGTCTCGAAAGTGCGTTGCTCCATTTGCATCTTCCATTCTTAGATCCTTTTGATCTTACAAATAAACTTTTAACATTTATGTCCCTTGGGAAATACGTCTCTCTCTCTCTCTCTCTCTCTCTCTCTCTCTCTCTCTCTCTCTCTCTCTCTCTCTCTCTCTCTCTCTCTCCCGTTTTAAGTCACCTGATAAATGATAAACACAATTTTCCTTCATAGGTGAAATTTTTTTCTATGCCTTTATAGTTGAATATGTGCTAATAGTCCGTGAGGTAATTGTAATTGTCTTTCCTTTCAATTTGCGAAAAAATCCTTTCAAAATTGGTGATATCGTTTTTTTATCGAAGTTTCCGAGTGTAATGACCCTTTAATGACGTTCATTTGAGACTTTAAGTTTCGTATTTTGGCATTTAATGAGGCCAAGCGTAGCAATGCGTGTTTTTTTAAATTGCTTTCTTTATATTTATATTTTTTTCATCCAAGTCTTCTTTTTCACATACAGTTGTTGAATTTTTTAGAATTATGCTGAAATAAGTGAGGGTTTTTAGGTTAATGTTTTTAAGACGGGTTTTAAATGAAATTTCGATTTTACCGATTAATTTTCATTTAAGTACCAAATTTTAATGAAAATATTTTTATTTTGAATAGTTTACATGGTTGAAAGTCTATGTGACAGTATAGATGTGAGAGCCTTGTGAATGTATAATGAAAGAAAACTAAAAATTCCGTCGATGCATTTTGATTGTATAACCCATGTGTGTATGTGTGTATATATATGTATGTATATATATGTATGTATATATATATATATATATGTGTATATATATATATATATATATACATACATACATACATACATACACACACACACACACACATATATATATATATATATATATAAATATGTGCATGTATGTGTGCATAAAATTATATATACATGTTTGTATGCATGTATTTATGGGTATATGTGGCGCTGAATGATTCTTAGGATCCCAGTGCTTGGGTTTAACCCTAAACCCCCTAGAATCCTAGATCATCATCATATTCAAGGTGCTTGATAATGAGTAACTCGAAACCTTTTATAATAAGATGAATTTAGGTTAATTTTCAGTATGTAAGGTATGCCTCTACTATCTTTGAGACTGAATTATTTATTACTTTATATTGGTCTTCGCTTTATTTTTTATTTTATTTTTAGGATTAAGCAAATGGTTTTTTATCTTAATAAAGTTGAACAAAATCTTGCTGTCCCGGTGACATCCAAGATTACTGGCAAAATTTTACCAGGGTCTTTATGAGAAGCTTAGATATTATCTTATTTACAAAAGGTGTCTTTGAAACATTAAAAATTGGGCTTTCTCTGTGTCTTTTAGTTAGGCAAAATTACAGGATTGTTTTCCTTCCATTTTTTATTACGGAGGACTAAATCCTAGGCTTGTTATCCTTCTACTCTTTTCTTGAAGTGAAACCTCAGCCAATTTTTATTTGTCGTGTGTCAGCCCAAATCATTAGTCTCTTTTCATAGGTCTGTGAGACCTTCCAAGTAATTAGTTTGTTTGCTTCTTTCTTCTGGGGCAGTTGAAATCCTTATATTTAATTTTTTTCTTCATTATCGGGGTTTCCATATTTTTTATCCTCAGACTAAGTCATATATTTCTCCATCTTTTTTCAAGTTAGTTTAATAGTATTTTTATTTTTTTGACAAACTAAATCATTGTGATATTTTCTTTCTTCATATCTTAAGGCAAAGTAGATTAGCAGGTTTTTTCTTAATTTCCTTTAGTCAAAGTACATCATTAGTATTGTTTTCTTTTCTACTGTATTGTAGTAAAGTAAAAAATTATTAGCTTGTTTTCTTCATTTTTTTAACTTTGATAATTTTAATTTCTTTACATTGTGTAATTTGTAGCTGAGTCGATTTGTTTAATTGAATTTTCTTATCCTCTTGATGGCGATGTTCTGAATTATTTGTAGTTATTATAATACCAAGTTATATTATGAACATGAGAATATCTTCATCTCCTTTGCTCGATGCAATGACTTATTTTTTAAAATTAATTAATATAGAATGGGTTACCTAACTGTTTGTATTCTTATCAAATGCCATAAAAGTAAAATATAAAAGAAATATAATTATTTAAATGTTTTGTCCTTTTTTCGATACAAATATATATATATTTTTTTCAAAAGATTGTTACACGTAAAACATATCCTACATGTATATGAACTCGGGTACATTTTTCACTATTTGAATAATGTAATAATTTCATACAAGTTGCAAACAAATCTTAATAAAACAACAACAAAATTTCATATGCAGAGATTGTGATAAAATTTTACTTATTATTGTTATGTAGTGTGTAGTTTACTGTTTGAATTTTATGGAAATAGATTAAATAATATAGAGAAACTTTACTATCATTTTGTTCTGCTGAAGGTATTGTAACCGTGCACGTTTAACGCTAATATATCGATAAAAGACATAATAGTGTAGAGTATGTAATGGATTATCCTTTCTCATTATAGTTAAGCATCAGAAGTATAGGTAAAAAATATCTTTTGTTGGCGTTACTCTCTTCCAAATTCAATATAGGAGTGTCTTGTATATAAAAGACTGTAAGGAGGCCAGGTTGTCCCCCAAAAGAAACTACGTTGTTGAGAGTTTGTAATTAGAAGTAGATTTTTTTTTTCTAAACCGGAAGGTGAAAAACTTGATGGTAAACATAAGATAAGCATCATATCGTGTGTGTGTGTGGTTTTTTTTTTTTTTTTTATATAATTTCTCAGCCAAAATATCCGATCTTGGGTGGCGTCGGGGGATGAACATCTGTATTTACCGGTAAATTCTTCCCTTAAGTTCGTGGATTATGGATAAAACCCTGGTGAAAATAATTCCCTATTCGCAAGGTATATCAAGTTTTTTAAAACATACGAATTATTGCATCTAATGATAGAGATAATTATAATAACAATGACTATAATGTTAATAGAGCAAGAAATTTGACATTGATATTGTTAAAATTTCATTTCTAACTCTGGTTGCGAGTGAGATTACGACGTCATGATTAATGATTTTATACCGTTAGTTTATGAAGTGAACCGTACTTTGAACGAAACTGTTCGTTAAATGTATTGGAAAGGATATTTCTCTGGAAAATGGAGTGCAATCTTATTGCCCGTTATTAATCCTATGCATTCACGTGATAAATTAGAAAGAGA
Organism: Palaemon carinicauda; assembly: GCF_036898095.1. NCBI lineage: Eukaryota > Metazoa > Arthropoda > Malacostraca > Decapoda > Palaemonidae > Palaemon > Palaemon carinicauda. Next base: position 19,261,224 of record NC_090746.1, read on the forward strand.
AAAACGTCACAGTGAGATAGATGTCACAATCCTGATGGCTATTGATATTATGGACCTTTTTCATGACGTCGGGAATTCCAATTGGAATGAATCTCTCTCTCTCTCTCTCTCTCTCTCTCTCTCTCTCTCTCTCTCTCTCTCCTCTCTCTCTCTCTCTCAACATCCTCTGATGGAGGTTGAGCGATTATAGATGAAAAAACTTATTCTTGTTCGTTTGCTACGGTCAAAAGAATAAAAAGGACGTCAGAAAGGCATTTGATCTCTCTCTCTCTCTCTCTCTCTCTCTCTCTCTCTCTCTCTCTCTCTCTCTCTCTCTCTCTCTCCACGAACACACACAAACACACAAAACCACTAATGAAAATCTGTTATAATCAACCTGAATTTGTTTCGGTAAAATGAAGTTAGTATCTACAGTACGTTCGCTTAGCTGGTGATTAACTTTAGTCTTAAAAACTCCGTTCTTGACCTTTGATGATATTGTGAAGCCAGTTTGATTAACCAGATTATCATGAAGTTTAATTTTTTGTTACTATCTAAAATATTTAAGAATTTGTTGTGGGTATTATTAAGTCAAATAAAACTTGAAAATATATGAATATCATTTGGAATTAATTCAATATTTTAAAAATTATTTTTATTTAGATAACCGAAATACTCTATTTCGAAAATGGAAATTATCCATTTAGCAGATTATCAGTGATCTCTCCTATATAATAAAAAGCTACTTGTCGATATGGCTGTGTATAGCATACATATGTATATATATACAAATACATATATATATATATATTATATATATATATATATATGTATATATATATATATATATATATATATATATGTATATATATATATGTATATATATATATAGTCACGCTCAGCATTGTCGGACGGATGACTTTCTGGTCTCTCCCCGAGAGGTACACAAGTTGCCGAAACTGCTGGGTAGTAGGAAGGAAATTGGGAGGGGATGTGAAGGGTTTGAATCTGTGTGTGTGTGTATGTATATATATATATATATAAATATATATATATATATGTGTGTGGGTGCATGTGTTTCTTCTTCTTCCCCACCGTCATCCCTACATTAAGGGGTCGGTTGCCTGGTGAGCCCTCTCCAATGCCTTCGATCAAAGGCATCCTCTTCCACCAAACCTCTTTCTCCATATCATCCTTCACCTTATCTTGCCATCTAATTCTCTGCCTTCCTCTTGATCTTTTCCCCCTTACAGGTTCCTTTCAAGCCCTCCTCACTTTTTCCTCACCATCCATCCTTAACACGTGGCCACACCATCTCAGTCGTGACACTCTTATCATCTCGGTAATCTTTACTAAACCTGCCATTCTTTTGATTCCGTCATTTCCAATCTTTCAAATAGTGATATTCCCATAACCCACTTTAGCATTCTCATCTCTGTTCTCTCAAGCTTTGCTTCCTCTTTTCGTCTTGAAGTTTCTGATCCATATATTAACACTGGTCCTATTACTGTGCTATAGATCTCGACTTTTACCTTGATTGGCATTTTCCTATCACATACCACTCGTGCTACCTTCCTCCACTTTCCCCATGCTGCTTTTATCCTATTCTCAACTTCAGCCTCACATCCTCCCTCCTAATTTATAGTAGATCCCACGTATCTCATTTGTTCTGCCTGTGTTATAACTGCTTCTTTACTTTCATGTGTGGCTATCCTGTTCCTACCTTTCTTACTGCTGACCATGGGTTCATAGTTATCCACATTCGCCCTTAAACCACCCTTTCCTTGCTACTCTACCAAACTTCTCTGTAATTCTTCCTCATTTTCAGCAGTAATCAACAAATCTGTATATAGCAAGAACCCACAACTCCTCATTTCTGATCCCTTCACTTAACACATTCAAGACCAACAGAGAAAAGCGGGCTCAATGCTGACCCCTGATGTAATCCAACACTAGCTTCAAAGGTTTCTGGTTCTCCAGCAGTGTGAATGTCTATCTAAATATTTAGCCATCAGTATTGAAGGGTCGCGTACACTAGTATCAGATAATCTTTAAAGTCTCTCTCTCTCTCTCTCTCTCTCTCTCTCTCTCTCTCTCTCTCTGGCGTAACTGGACATTAGTAGAACATTCAACATGGTACTTAAACTCTCTCTCTCTCTCTCTCTCTCTCTCTCTCTCTCTCTCTCTCTCTCTCTCTCTCTCTCTCTCTCTCTGGCGTAACGACATTAGTAGAACATTCAACATCGTACTAAAACCGGTAACGACTTTTGTAGGTACTGCAACGCCGAGTTTTAAGGTTCTGGTCAGATGACATGCAGCAAAATCGTCCAGACACAAGTATGCTGCAGAATGACATAATGTCCTCCTTCTTTCTGCATGATATTTTCCAAATTTTAATCTAAAGTTTGCTTTAGAATAGTGGATGGAGTCTGTCTTTAAATTCAAGCAGCTTGAGAAATTAGATTATCCAGTGAAAAATAATGGATTTTTTTTTCAGTGAGAAGTATTTATTAAGAAGCCAAAAATAAGTCTTTCAAATGACAAATAATTATTTTTTTCAATGAAAAATCAATAATTTTCCAATGAGAGATAAGTCATTTCCCCATGAATGTGGTGAATTTTACGTAAGTAATTACATTTCAAATAGAGTCTATGAATAAGATTTACTTAACTGAGGTCACATCAGTGGACCAATATCGAAACAAAGGAAAAATGTTAAATACATGTGATTGATTGTGCATGTATAACATTAACAATTAATTGTTTAATTTTGCTACCTATACAAATGGCAGATTATTATTATTATTATTATTATTATTATTATTGTTATTATTATTATTATTATTATTATTGTTATTATTATTATTATTATTACTGGCTGAGCTACAACCTTAGTAGGAAAATTAGTATGCTATAAGGCCAAGGGATCCAATAGGAATAACTAGCCCAGTGAGGAATGGAAATAAAGAAAAAAAATAAATAGGTAGATGAATAAAATGGAGTTGAGACAACATCATTTGTTTTATGGTCATTGAAAACTAGTCAGAATACGTAACCTATTTATTTTTTATCAGAAATGTAAAAAAGGCGAAACCAACGAGATGAAGATTTTATATTTCCCCAGGTAGAGCAGTAGATCGTCTTGCAGGGAATGTCCCCATACCGCCCTATACCGCTTTACGGCTTTCCGTCGGATTATTCAGGTCACTTCCTGATCTGACACATGTTTGTGGGTTAATCTAGATTCTAGACCTCTTTTTATCGCCTTTTCCAGACATGTTTGGTGGTTAATGCTAAGGTTTTAGCTTTCTTATTACTTATAGTTTTTTTTTATAAATACTTTTTAGATTTTTCATAAATTTGCTATCCTGTTTTTTTCTATATTTATTTTCTTAGAATTTTTTTAAACTTTATGTTGAACTTTTTTTATTAATGTTAACTTTTGGGTACTTTTTGAAATGTCTCTGAAACTTGTTTGTTGGTTAATGTCAGCCTGTAGTTTTCCGGGGGTACTGTATTCCTAATATTTCAAAAAATGTTTGACGAGTTTTTGTGAGCCAATGTTTGGTCTTTTATTCAAGATTTTCTTGGACGTAAGGTAAATAATAATGGAAGTCACGTCAATTGTATAGCTGTTTCATAATAAACTACCCTTATATATAATGAAAAATAAAATTTTTTGTTCATTTCTCTTGAAATAATTTTATTTCCTTGTTAGGTATGACAAGACTGAACTTGTAAATATTTTCTACTATTGAATTATGTGTTATGCTAATAGAAACCTACATTTTCAAAATCCATTATATAAGGGAAGTTATTGAACTAAAGATTTTATATTCAAGACTTTCAAGCTTCTGAGACCATTCAGTATAAAATCTCTCGTTTCCAGTGACGTTTTCTTTGAAAGGTCTATCGAGAGGATCTGAGTTCGAGAGAATTTTAGTGTGAAAATATTTTTTTTTTTGTTTTCCGGAAATCGTACCTTCATGATATATTCTGAGAAGGTTGAATTAATTTGAGGTGTTTAGTTGAAGGTTCCCTCAGTTTTGACGTTCAAAGTTTCCCAGAAAGGGGTTGTGTTGTCCCTTTATTGTATATTCGGTAAAAAACGGGAAATTAAAATCCCCGGATATGTTTCTGGTAATCAAAGGAATAGGTGCGTAACTGCGCAGTGTTAAGTGAGCTTCCTAGAACACGTCCATGAGTAAATGTGTCATTTATTCACCTAAGTACATACTTATGCGTCTGAATTTCTTGTATATGGTTCAGTAAAGAACTAAATTCTTAGCATTTTATTTTATTTAGTCTTTACTAGAATTTAGCTTAATTGTGCCCCCAGGTGTGATGAAACGAGAAAGGAAATTCAGTATTATTTTATATAATAGTCTCGTCTTTGATTACTTAAATCATATGTGAAACTATCTTTATATGTATAATGATGTGCATATGGAATATTACTGAACAAGTTACTCTGATTAAGCGTAGGAATTAAGGAGGAACGTTTAATGGAAAAAGTGATAGATCATTTCCTATATGGAAATTAGGCAAAATAGATGTTGGCAGCATAGAAAATTTGTGTACTCAAATATTGCGGTTGTTTATCTTTGTGTATATACAAATGCAAGGATGTTAATGGTTTTATTCTATTATTTTATGAATGTATTCATGTTTTTTCTTCAGCTTAAACCACACCGATACCTCACTACTAGGATTTAAAATTTATCTTGTTTCCCTTCCCTTGAACCTATTTGTTTTGTGATTTCACATTATTAAAGATACAGCTACTCATGTTATATGCTTCTCTACATGCTCAGCATTCATTGCTTTTAAGCAGTCATGTTTATTATGCTTATTTTGAAAACAATCTTGAATATCACCATATACCGTATTTTGATCATAGGTTGTAGGTTGCTTAAGGATTCCATGAAACCTTTAACACACGAATTCAGGAATTCTTGTTCAGCGTTGGCATTTCTTATTTCTATTCATGATACTTTTAATATTCATTGCTGTTTGATTTTCATCCTTGTCTAAGTAATCATGGGAGAACCATGTTCTGACAGGATGGTAAACCGTTATATGGCGAATCTTTTATTGTAGAGCAAATGATTTTTTTAAGAGACAGTCTCTTGGTGACTTCATACTAGTTTTCATTTGGTCGGTTGTGTATTGTACTTCATTGGTCTTAATTTGGAATATTTTGATTTATTTATTTGGTATGAGAGAGAGAGATACTGTCTGAAATACATAGTACAAAATCTACAAAGATTTGAGATCACTCATCGATTCGCCTTTCTTGACATTCATGTACTAGATCTACTCTTGCAATTCTTTAAGTAAATTAGGTTATATTTTTTAACAATCAAATATTCAATTCCTGGCTATTTTAGTATTCATTAAATTTTACTACCTAGACAACTGAGGTAATAACCTGACTTAGATTAATTGAAATATTGCATCCCAAGAATTTTCCATCAAAAACAACTGAAAAATTTATAATTATCTTTATCTTTACTTTATCGTTCATATTACCGTTGATAACCTGGGTGTTCGAGCGAGAGAGAGAGAGAGAGAGAGAGAGAGAGAGAGAGAGAGAGAGAGAGAGAGAGAGAGAGAGAGAGAATGTGGGTGGCTGGGAAATAATCGAGTTGGTTCTGTATCAACATATTTCGGAGAAGGAAGATAACCTGATCTTCTGAGGAAAGTCTGACACCAGTCCAGTAATCATTAAACAAACTCTTCTCTGGCAAGGATTCCTGGAAGACTACGCTTCCAAATTTTCCAGGGTATTAAATTCTTGAAATAAGTAAATTTTCATTGAAACAGAGTTTATTATTGCCGTAGGGATAGACAAGAGCGATTCGTTGAAAATGAATTGTGCTTTTCTAATTACTAACCTGTTCCTTGAGTTTGGCTTTCACCTGAACGTAAAAATCTTCACTTTATATAACTGTTATTTACAAAAACGGCGAATTATATCTTTGTATCCTGCTTTTCCTTAAAGATATATAATTATTTTAAACCACATTTTAGTTTGATTATCCCACTTATATCATAGAGCAAGTGTTTGTCTATATATATATATATATATATATATATATATATATATATATATATATATATATATATATATATATATATATATATGTATATATATATATAATGTATATATATATAATGTATATATATATATATATAGTTATATATATATATATATATATATAAATATATATATATATATATATATATATATATATGTATATATATATATATATATATATATATATATATATATATATATATATATATATATATATATATATATATATATTCAGTCGTCACGCTGAGCTGTCCATGTGTGTGCACATCCATCTTAATATTTAACCATCATTTTTGACGGATTGCGTTCATTGTTTGGATAATAAAAGAAAACTTACTTTTAAATATACATGTTTCAGTGAAACAGGATAACCGAGAAGTCTCTTTAATATTCATGATTACAAGAAATGACAAGAGTGCTTAATTTTGAAAACCATGAAAAAGATTTTCCTATTGTACACTTAATCGAATTAATTTTAAATGTTTTCCACGTGGTAAGGCAAACTTAGATATTGGACAACCCCCCCCAAAATTTTTCTTTACGTAAATGTTATTCGAAATATTTACTTAATGATTTTCGAATTATTTATTTACTCTACATTTATACATGCATTTTGTTTATTTGGCGAGAGAACAGATACTTGAAAGTAACAGGTCGAGTACAAGTCAGCAGCCTGTAGGAATATTTGATTTTTTACTATGATAACTGCATAAATGATCTGTCCATTTCGAAAAAAAAGATGTATGAAGGGTGCCATTATTTATTCCCAAATTCATATTTAAGATTTTCATCGGAGATTGTATGTTGTTTGTACTGCGTAGAAAGAGAAGACGTTAATAATGTCTTTGGGACATGCATGTAATGGTTTTATTTATACCAATCATGCCTTCCTAATGTGTAAGTTGCTAAATACAATCAGATGTAAGTTATACTTTTATTTCATTAACAGCTACTGAAGAAGAACCGATATATTCACTCAGTATTTGTGATCTGAATTACATTTTGATTTATAAATATAATTGTGTGAATGTTTTACTTGAAATTCATTAAGATAGCCATTATATTACAGGAAGAGGAACCATAATACGCACATCAAAGTGTTTTATATTGATAGAATACCGTTGGTGATGATGGTTGATTTGAGAAACGCGTGAGATGGCACTCACGGAAGAGGGAACTTGAAAGCAAATGATTTGTAATATATTTGCTGTGGTGCAATCATATGTAATTATTTTCGACGCGTATTTGTAAAATCTATAATAGTACGGTAATTGTTTTAGCTAGTGTTATAACCAAGACAATAAATATTTCGTGGTACGTGCAATCGGCTTGCAATTTATCTTATTATTATTATTTTATTATTATTATTATTATTATTATTATTATTATTATTATTATTATTATTATTATTATTTGCAAGCTTTTATTTACGACTGCCAGTTTTGTTCTTGACGCTAAAGTTTCCGTGTTAGTGTGAATTCAGACTTTTATTTTCGTAAAGGTAAAGCAGTAATTTGCAATTGCAGTGCGAAGAAAGTGATTTTTTATCACATCCATGTTTACAATGTGTATGTCAGTTGGCATTCAATCTCGGTCAAGTATTGGTTAGCCATTCGTTATGCAGCTCTTTATGCAGTGATTGAACGTGGGTGCTCATGAACAGCAGCATTTGTCTGGTATGCTGTTGTTGTTGTTGTTATTGTAGGTTGCCTGACCCTTAGGCCAAGACCCGAGCTATTGCAAAAATGTAGCCCGTTGTCATGTTATTTAGTTATTTTACTTTGAAGGATGCCTTCTAGAAGGAACCAAATGCAGCTGTTTTTATACTTCAGTATTAAGCTCCTTTTGTTTTGTCCTTTATGTAAGTTATATGTTTGTTATATTGAAGAGGGTAAACTGCCTTTTTTATACATACTAAATGGAGTTTTTATGTGTCAACATGCTCCTGTATTTATATGCAAAATGCAACTGCGATACGTAGAAAGCAGCTATGCTGTTGTTTTCATTCACCAAATACACTCGCTGTGTTGTTGCCATGACAAATTTGTATGCATAACTACCGCAACACATGCATAAACACACCCGCTTACACTCTTTCCTTACCCCACCGGGTCAATGTTTATTATCATTATTACCGCAATAATCTTGATCTTAATTTAACAACAAAAATATTAAACAAACAGATTCATTAAGATGGTCTTACTGACGTTTCTGATTTATTTTATAAAAGCCAGTTGGGTATTGCCTGCATTACTATGAATTGATACCGAGCTACTTCTATATATATCAATCATTAAATATTTATTGTATTTTAAGGAAACTTTACAATGCAGGTAAATTGATCATCAACGGATTATTTCACAACTTAATTGCAACATTTAAAAGGCAATTATATAAATTTGATTTAAAAATGAAAGTTTCCTGAGGTTTTATGTTATAAAGATTTACAGTAAGCAAGTAATGAATTTTTTTTATATTAATTTTCCCTAAAATAAAAACCAAGAAACATTCGTTCGTCGATCAACGAAAAGTATTTAAGATTCTATTAACAGCGGGTGGGAGACATTTGTTCACCGTTACCCTCTTCAGGGATTTTGAATTCCATGACAGTAATGTGTCATTTTACTCAAATTATAGGTGTGAACTTTATGCTGATTCTAGTAGTGTTCCACATAACTTCTTTTCGTTCAGATCATCGACCAGGGATCACATCCAGTCCTATTTTTCAATCTGTTAAAAATTGCTTGCCACGTGGGTTGCGGTTATGCTATGACTTCATCAATAGTAGAAGAGAGAGAGAGAGAGAGAGAGAGAGAGAGAGAGAGAGAGAGAGAGAGAGAGAGAGAGAGAGAGAGAGGATTATATATATATATATATATATATATTTATATATATATATATATTTATATATATATATATATATATATATATATATATATATATATATATATATATATATATATATATATATATATATATATAACAGATACGGTATATGTAGGCGTGTTTATGTTATTTGAATTGGTTGTAATTGTCTTTCACTTGCAGATATTCATAAAGTAGTGATACACTAGATATTTAAATAAAACTACCACTCTGAAATAAATAGAATTTATATCGTTTGAAAAATAGTTCTGAACTTAGTTAAAGAAACTTGAAAAACATCTGTAACAATAATTGTTTAATATGTTTTCCGTACGTTTGTTTATTCGTGCATACTATTTTAGCGTTACCATTCTTTATAATATTAGCCCCTGTGTTTTCGAATGTTTGCACAAAGAAGGAAAAAAAAAACAACTCGACTCGTAGAATACTGACTCATGAAGAGAATTTTAGAGCGTGTATGCAGAAGTAAATACACCAAAAGAGCATGACGGGGATTGCTGATGTTACAAAATGTTAAGATCGCTCGTTTGCGACAACGTCGTCATAACTCAAAAATAGCTATTTTTCAGGAGAGCCATTTTAATCAATTAAAACACTCTTATATTAATGTATGTCGTCAGGACATTTAGCGCCTCAAGCGATAAATTTTTTAGCTACAATTATGACACTTTTGCCAAAAGAATCAGCATTGGAAGATGAATATGTCTGTATGGATAACTCAAAAATAAATTTTTTTGAGTTATGACGTTGTTGTCGCAAACGAGCGAGATGCTCTTGCAGGCGGTAGGTGCCGTGTTAGAAGAGGATGAAAAAAAGGACTCTTTAAATGAGTTTATAGAATGAATGTGGGAGGGAATTTTTCTCGTATCCCTGTGAAGCCACTCTTACAGGTAGTGACTGTGGGTAGTAAATTTTGTATCAAATTTGCAGTAAGAATAGGGCTGTCGTGTTCATTAGTTATTCTTTAAGAATATGAAAACTAAGGTTTTTTTTTTTCGTCAGAGGCAAAAAAGGTGTGGTTTTGAAACCCCTGAAGGAAGCGTTCATTTTAAGTAAATTTTTTATTCAATGATAGATTAATATATAGCTAAATGTGAAATTAGACTTGTTTCAAATATAAAAGTAAATCACGAGGCAAAGGAAGGAAATGCACGTGGTTAGACATTAAATGTATTGTAATGGATGTCAGTGGCCTTTATGATAAGTTAATTGGATTGTTGTAACCTTAAATCCGCTTTATCATTGTTTTGATATGAAGGAGGGTGGTATTTTATCATGTTTTTCCCCACACAAATCTGTTTATGCAAGTGTGGTTACGCATTTTTGTCGAACTGTATTCTCTCTGTAAATATGTTTTGTTGTGAATATTGTATACTGTAGATATGCTTCAGTTTTACGAACTGTGAATATGCAACCCAAGAGAACTGTATAGTATTTGGCAGATACCTTCATCATACTCGTTTTTCTATCAGATTTCCCGTATAATGAGTTAAGCGAAGAAATAATTCATTATAATTTTTTTGTAGACTTTCTGAGTTTTCGTTTGGTCAAAGTCAGGTCTTCTTGATTTTCTGTGCCATCCTACTGGTCTTTATCCTTCTACTTCGGTATCTACAATTCTGAAAGACTACTCTCCTTCTCATTTGTAGAATGCCAGTATATTTATCCATCTGGAGTATTATGGTATGGTATTATAGTATGCCAATAAAGCTAAAACTCAAGATCTATTGCACAGTAATCAGATTAATGAATGAATAGGAAATGTGGTCTTTAAGACGAAAAGTAAGAATGTTGAGGTGAATTATGGGAACACCACTGCTTGAAACATTGGAAAACATTTGAATAAGAAGAATGGCAGGCGTAGTGAAGATTACAGAGGTGATAATAGTGTTACGACTGAGATGGTATGGGCACATGTATAGGATGTATGGTGGGGAAGGAGTGAGGAGGACTTGGGAGGATGATGTGTAGATAAGAGGTTTGTTGGAAGAAAGTGCTTTTGATAGAAGGCATTGGAGAGGTTGCATTAGGCAACCGACCCTTTACTGTAGGGAAAACGGTGGGAAAGACGAAGAAGAGTATTTTGAATATTTGACATTAATATTTTTATAGCTCGGCGTGAGCAGTATTTTGACTGGTATGTAATAGATTTTTTTTTGTTGTGCCCTAGAAACTACCATGAAATTTTATTCTTGTTTGGGCCAATGAAAAGGAGTGACTATTAAGGCTATTAGATTAAGCAATTTGAGAATTCGGAGTATATCCAGAATTTAGCTAATTTTGATTTAAACGATTTTGCTCATTATAGTAAGTGCAGGGTTCATGTGACATTGTTGTGCTTACTTTATATGATGCATTAGGATTAATTAGGAGGTTCTTAATCTTCATTATTAACACTTCAGAGGAACGAGAGAGAGAGAGAGAGAGAGAGAGAGAGAGAGAGAGAGAGAGAGAGAGAGAGAGAGAGAGAGAGAGAGAGAGAGAGAGAGAGAGAGATAGCCCAATCAACTTTTTAATGGGAAAGGTGATTGTGAATATGGGTTTTGGACCATCAAAATACCAGGTATTGTTTTTCAGTTGTTCTTTTTAATGTAGGCCTATTTAACTTGTTTTCCCTTCCTCACAACGTTCTCCAGATAAAGAGAAAAATGACAAAAACATTTATAGAGATTTTTTTTTTACTTAGCAAAACTATTAAAGCATATGATTATCTGCAACATGAAATTGAATGAATTTGTGATTGCGATGGATGCACTTGACGTCATTGGTTGTGAACGCCTTTATTAAATTTTAACGACTTAATTTTTGTTATTCAATTCAAAAACGTTGATTTCCATTAACAAATAACTTGTAGTCAGGAATACAATTTCTGTCAAATATTTGATGAATTTGAAATAATTTCAGCAAAATAACAGTTTTTAGATGCTGAAATTTTTGGAACCTTGATTTTATTAAACAAGCATTGCGGTTATTAACAGTGGAAGCATAGTTCCACATTTAAAGGTCTAAAGTGCACATTTGATTAAGTAGTTTATGTTGTAATGTTTACCGAGTTTAAACAAAAGTTACGCGTCGTTTCGCTGAATTCAGATTACGGTATTTCAAGTGGGTGTATCTTCAATTATAAAAATGGAAATATATGCGTATTTTGCATAGTTTCTGGTTCAGTTTTAATGTGTGCCCATCACCTGAGTGATTTTGTATAAGAAGTAACAGTGTAAATTATTTTCAGACGTATTTGGTTAGAAACTTATTATTAGATAACATTGATATATGTATGACAATTTTATGGCAACTAGCATTTTGAGATAACGAGAAAGCTAATGATCAATATGGCTCGTTCTATGAGTCGATAATAAAGTATGATATATTTTTAAGCATCTCACTTCATCTGCATATGCCATTGGAATTACATTCTTGCTAGTCATTATGAACAGATTTTATATTAATGGAGTAATATCTCTCTCTCTCTCTCTCTCTCTCTCTCTCTCTCTCTCTCTCTCTCTCTCTCTTGTTGATAGTCAACTGCTGCAGTAATGAAAAAGGAATTTTCATGAAATCGAATAATTGGGCCCAGTCGGATGAAGGAGAAATTGATTAGAATCTAATCAGGGTTTCCTAACGCCTGCCGTACCCAAATTGCCTTCCAATCGCTTGTTTAGGACTTGCGAACAAGATAAGGTGTCACTTGAGAGAGAGTAGAAATGAAGTATGTGTCGCTATTTCCTCCCGAGAATTTCTGCGTGTTTTATTATAAGAAGGAACCAGCAATTTTCTCAACATTAACTGATTGATTCAGTTTTCTCCTTATCCCTTTTGATAGCTTTTGGAATTCTTTACATGCTTGTTTTTTCTCCTATGATGCGGGTTTATCACCTCAGTGGTTATTCGCTTTCATTCCTTTCTATTATTTTTTTTCCCTCTTCCTTGGCTTCTAAAGTGCATTAGGTTGTAGGTTCCATTAAGCTTTTTGTTGAAAAAGATATAGAGATGGTTTGTGAGATTGGTAGTGAGCGCTTCACTGTCTCCCATTTTTAGGGGAATATTCAAAGTCGATCAGGTTCCTTTGTGGTTTTGTTATTGGACAGGGATTTGGAATGGAATGGTTTTGGTATATTACGCTGTCCTTTGTATCGAGCAGTGGACCTTGGTTCAACTTCCAGATTTACGTTGATTTTTTGTTGCCCTTAGAAATATTTCAGTTTTAGTTTCTTGCTTGTTTTCAACATTATACTGAGCTGCTTTAACTAATTTCGTGGCTAAGGGGATTCGTGCTCAACAATTATAAAAATCCTCCTTGTACAATGTAACATGTAAGAAGCACATAGGCTAGTCTTTAAACCCAATCCTACATCACCATATACATAAAATATTAAGGACTTTTACTGAACATTCGTTTTTAATTATCCCTGAATATTATATACACCACACTTCTATTCATAACGGAAAGACATGTTCACTCATTTCGACATATGCGAACATTGGTGTTCTTCCATTTACCGTTACTTTTTCGTAAATCAGTACAACTCATTTATATCAGTGATTAATTAAAAAAAAATGTTTATTACACTGTTAATTGTTTGTTAAGTCACAATTAAGAGTGGGATTTACACAGTTGCTAGAACTATAAACGCAGTTCCTGTACATCGTAATATATATGTTTTTGTAAGCTTAATATGGAAGGTTCTCTCAAACTTGAGAGCATGCCCATCTCCTGTAGAACTATTGTTTTACCATCACTGCCCACCATTCTGAGTTAAATACAGCTACTGAGGTAGCATTGTCAGTCGTCTATAGGTAAGGTTTTTGGGATTTCAGAACAATATCCAACAATATTTTTCATATACGCCTAGTCTCAATTTATTTATTTATTCATTTATTATTATTATTATTATTGCTGATGTTGTTGTTGATGTTGTAGCAGCATCAGCTTAAAATCGTTACTGATACATATTAAGTGGTAAACGTGGGTGGAGTCCCTTACAAGTGTCCTCTAAAAGATTAAAATATTTCCTAAACATTTACAAATTTTCATGAACTATTTTGTTGCTGGAAAAAACGTCACTAATTGGTATATACTTGATTAGTTGCGAGTTATTCACAGAAGCTCCAGTGCCATAATGATATTCAGTAATTGGTTTGCAAATGAAAATAGATCGTAATCGATGAAACAAAACATGGTTATTAATGGAAATTTTCTCGGGATAATTTATCACGTTGATAATTTTGTTGTTTGGATTTTTGTTGTGAAATTACTAATAAACGTTCATAAATAGGGCAGAAGATTTGGATATCTTTTTTTATTTGATTGTTTCTTACTTAATATGGTATTTCTTTATCTCAAAGGATTGCGTTCAATTTAGACAAAATCCTACTCTAATTTCGTCAATGGCAAAAACAGTATAATATAGTCTCCATTTCTTGAGAAACATATAAACGTGTTCGTAATGCACAATATGCGCTGAATGATGGTCTTATTAGATTTTGGGGTTGAATGTAGTTCGTTGGGATAGGCGTCACTTTCTTATTACTTGTCAAATCGATTTTCTTTTAGGGGAAAAATTTTTATTTTGGTCTTCAATACAATAATATGAAGTTATTTTTACAAGTTAAGAAATATGATTTAGTGTTACCTTGCCAATAGTAAAGCTAGTTGGAAAGCAAACACAGGTTTGAGACTTTTCTTAGGGTAAGCTAAGGATACGGTGGGTAAAGGGGTTTTTCATACTGTTCCTATGATAGGTTAGGTGGGGAACCTTAGGTTAGATGGTGTTTTTGTGTTTGTTTCCTTTTTAATGTGTGATTTTTCAGTCATCACTTTTGAAATTTTACACCTGGTTTTACCCAAACAATTACAAAGGCTCCAAATTTTTTACACAAAAAAAAAAAAAAAAATTATACCAGCAGCTAGCAGGTAGTATTCCTTTTTTTCACGAGTGTTCTCTAAAGAAAGGTTCAAGTTTCTTGAATGCAGCTGTTTTTTCTTGGTAACTTTTTCATTGGTCTGTAATGTTTTGTCAGATTTTCTTACGACGCATCAGACCAATGAATTTTGAGTAATCTCCCATAGATTGAGCAATATTGTCGTTCATAATAAACTCATGACTTTTATGCTTAGTGGGGAACAGTGGCTCATGAACTAGAATATTTAAATTCATTGCAGATGAATGATGCTGACCTAATTTGATAGTTCAAGGCTCCAGTTTATCCAATCCTCTCTCTCTCTCTCTCTCTCTCTCTCTCTCTCTCTCTCTCTCCTCTCTCTCTCTCTCTCTCTCTCTCTCTCTCTCTCTCTCTCTCTCTCATATTCACTTGTGTTGTTATGATTGATTGTTTAGAATAACTTCCCTCGACTATTGTTATAGTTTTAAAATAATATGAAGAAAAGATAAATGTCATTGTTGATTGTAGAGAGATAAGAGGAACATGGTGTGTTTTTCTAAGTTAGGGCAAAATGGATATATCTACAGTATTATTATTGTTATTATTATTATTATTATTATTATTATTATTATTATTATTATTACCTGCTAAGCTACAACCCTAGTTGGAAAAGCAAGATGCTATAAGCCCAGGGGCCCTAACAGGAAAAATAGCCCAGTGAGGAAAGGAAACAAGGAAAGATAAAATATTTTAAGAACTAACAAAACAAGAGGAACAGAAATGAGATAGAATAGTGTGTCCGAGTGTACCCTCAAGCAAGAGAACTCTAACTCAAGAAAGTGGGACACCATGGTACAGAGGCCATGGCACTACCCAAGACTAGAGAACAATGATTTGATTTTGGAGTATCCTTCTCCTACAAGAGCTGTTTACCATAGCTAAAGAGTCTCTTCTACCCTTACCAAGAGGAAAGTAGCCACTGAACAATAATTTGACAAAATTGTTTGGCAATCTCAGTGTTGTCAGGTGTATGTGGACAGACGAGAATCTGTAAAGAATAGGCCAGACTATTCGGTGTATGTGTAGGCAAAGGAAAAAGTGAACCATAACTAGAGAGAAGGATCCAATGTAGTACGGTCTGGCCAGTCAAAGGACCCAATACCTCTCTAGCGGTAGTATCTCAGCGGGTAGCTGGTGCCCTGGCCAACCTACTACCTATAATGTAGAAGTACATTAGATGTGGGAAGAAGGGTGTCGGTGAGTGATTATTTAAGAATTTGTAAACACTTGTCGGAAAGCTTCACAATCTCAAATCAAATTTGATTTACGATACAGGATGAAATATATCAAGTTACACGAGTTTGATGGCAACAGCACCTTTGCAGATGGCACTCATATTGCTCTTATCTCTTGAAGACGTATATGTGGTTCGAAATTGGAAGAGGTACTTTGGTTTTTAATTAGCAGTTTTCGAAGATTTTCATATAATTTAGTGTTGGTAACCATGTTTACCTTGACTTTTACTGTTAATTGCATGTACAAACAGAGATTTCCCATTGTGTATCATTAGCAAAGAAAGGTATTATTTGTACTAGTGGCTACTGAATAAAGTATTTATATTCTTATTGCCTCAGTCATTTATTGGGACTGATTCCGTTTGTATTAATATTTTATTCATTCATTGAAAATATATGATATACAACTATGCATAAATACAGTATATATATATATATATATATATATATATATATATACATACATACATACATACATACATACATATTGTACTGCAAAATGTTATTATTCATATCTATATATTTATGTGGGAGACAGTAGTTGGTTTGGAACTTAACCTTTTTGATTACAGTGATTGTTTTTCCCACAGTAATCGTAGTCCATTAAAATTGATCGGACAGTATTCACGAGAGACCGCTTATGAATCCATCTTTGTTTTTTGTACCTGCTACCTGGAACACTAATGACCGTTACGTGTTGTTCTCCAGTCAGACTAGCCACTGTGTCAGTAGATGTGTTTTATTAACTTAATTGCATGTATTATTCCAGTTGCTTCTTAGAATCATTAAAACTACTGAAACTTTCCATGCGTTATTATACTCGGGACTGTGTGTGTGTGTGTTTTTTTCTATATTCATTTTATCTTAATAAAGGAACATATTTGATCATGCTGCATGTCGAATTATGGAATAATGGCCTGGAAACTATTATTTACGTACTACGGTCATGCTGAATCGTGTCGCTTTAAATCAAAGACTGAGGATTGTTAGTGTGGGAGACGGTGTTTTGCGTCACACGCCTGAAATTTGTCAGGTTTGTCATATATGATTTGCCTCGCCTAAAATGCCGTGGATAATGCTCAATGGCCAGACATGGAGGCACTGTGATATATTATTGATAATTCTATTTTTGACAGTTTTTTAACTATAAGCCAATGACGAAAAACTCATTAGTTAACAGCTACCTTGATTGATTATATTCATTAATCAAAGAATATTTTTATGCGGCTGCTTTCTTTCATTCTGTATGCTATTGATTATGATGTTTATAGGTCAAGTACTAAATATCTTACATTTGTGGTACATGATTCGAATGGTCCAGTACACTTGAGTAACGAATATATACTGTTTTGGTAACTCATGCATTCCTTAACAACGCTGAAAAAATAGAAAGTTAGTGTTATATATTTAGGAACAAACCTATAAATCGATACCAATCGGTAGAATGTCACAGTGACATTTTATTCCGGGTTTCATCTTCTTTACTGTACGTAGTAACTGACGGTTAGCACTTAGAACGGGTGCGTGCATGGGCATACACATTATATATGCATACATACATACTGTACATACACACACATATATATATATAATATATATATATATATATATACATACATATATATACATACATATACAGTATATATATATATATATATATATATATATACATACATATATATATACATACATATACAGTATATATACTTTTATATACAATATATTTCTATGACCAGCAAAGTTATTCTAGTCATGGCCACTCATAATAGGTTGGTTTGCTGTGATCGATCAGACGAAAATCTCCCACCATTACCAATCTGCAGTGCTCACCGAGGTGATGAAATCTGGCCAAACCCCATCCATGAGTAAGGACATGTGTGAGACCTTTGTCCGGCAGTGGACTAGAAACGGCTTCATTTATTGATGTTTATGTTGCATAGATACTGTATAGGTGTATGTCTTTGTATCTTTATGACAGATACTGATGATTTGAAAAAGTGCAATTTGAAATCTGTGACGTGTGATTGATACAGGAACATGCATCTGTGAGGGAGGCCGATGATATCAAGCGGGAAATGATAAACTGGCCGGATCACTGCACCAGATATATCACCAAATAAGAATCTTTAACAACAATCGACAGGATTTTAACAATTGTCCTTGAATGATTCCCTCTTGAATTTTAGAAGTTTGCTGGTAATGAGGGGAGAAATTGTAGGATGAGGAAATAAAAAGAAATATCAGGAGAGAGAGAGAGAGAGAGAGAGAGAGAGAGAGAGAGAGAGAGAGAGAGAGAGAGAGAGCTGCTCCCCATTTGGCGAAGAAGGATAAATACTAAAGGAGACATACTGGACCAACACATGACTTTTTGGCTGGTAAGATCATACTACTTTCAACGCAAAAACTAAACGTTCCCTCAAATGAGTTATCAAATAGATCCTTTCTGATGGTTAAGCTTCTTTGAGTATTTGCTCCATTTTGTTTACAAATTGAACACCAGCACTCCGGTTCTCTGCTGTTTTTAATTTTTGCGTAAACCATTTAACACTTCATGGCCATGTGCAACCTCTACCATGAACTTCTACCATAAACTTCTCCCTCCCAAATTAATCTTACTATTAGCCTTCCAGCTTTAACGCGTCCCTATTACACCCTTTCGTGTCTCCATCTTCCATGTATTCTTATTCTACTTACTGAAAGTGACGCCTCTGTCCCTAAAATTCTGAACGATGGTCTTGAGGGTGAGCTTGAGTGACGATTTGTCTCTCCTGAGACAAGAATGGCACACAAGGTAAAGTGGGAAGAAAAGCCCAGTCCACGCCGTGCAGAACCACGTCGTGAAGAACGGGGCGTCGAACACGGGTTTCTGAAAAGAACAACAATGTATATGTTAATGATTCCATTGCAAAAGAAAAATTGCTTTTCATGATCGAATAAATTTTGTTTTCAGTAGGCCTACTACAAACAATAGGATATCTCATTTTTAACATGAATTACTGTATTTATATTTATCATAAGTGCTTCGGTCACATATTTAGAGAGTTTTGAAAGGTTTAGTAAAAAAGACTGCTTAACCAGATATCCCATGATTATTCATAACCTACAAAACCATATTACAAAGTCTCCTTTATTGCCTTATTATTTTGTATAGCGTTGATAATAGTGATACCATTATATATCTAATAAATCAGTCCAACCAGCGAACCTGTGATAGTTTGTAAAATTAGCATTGGAAATGTTTATTTCTATGTGTATTTGTATTATCTCTCTCTACAGATACACAAAACATATTCAGATCTTTGGTGGCCTTTCGCTGGAAAACACAACATCGAAATTAATGTTCATGCTGTTAAATTAGTGCCCTCCTCAGTAACATCAACTGTACATCAACCCACCAACTGCGATAGCTTGAGTGCATCACTTTTTTGTCTATTTTCATTCAGCCCCAGCTATATTTCTTACCCATTTCATATTTCATTTGTTACGGTTGTTGAGTTTCTTCTTTGGCGGTAAAATCTAAAACTTTGATTAGCATAAGTTTTAAAAAACCGAAGGAAAATTCTCTCGTTTCGTTGGACTACTGATTGTTAATGATGATAGTAATAATAGCGATAAATATCCTTATTTCATGAATATATCCATCCACTCAGTTGTTGCCTGCACATTCTCCATTTGGTTCAAGTCGATTTCTTTCCCTTTTATTTATATTCTCGTCACATCATGACCTCACAACAGCGTAATTTTTCATTATTCGGTCATCCAACCATTTCCCATTCCATACTCCTCACCTTTGTGCAGGAGTCATTTCAACAAATTATTATTATATAGATTTGTCTCAAATGTTTATCACTTAAGTGTGTGTGTGTGCGTGTCTTGGAGGAATAATGAGTGTGTGTGTGTGTGTGTGTGTGTGTGTGTGTGTGTGTGTGTGTGTGTAAATTCAATTATCACATTCCATTACCATTAAGAATTCTTACCTAACCGATCCTTACGTGTCCCTTGCGCGTCACGCTTTCTCAGTCAATACCAATTTACTAACGGAAATGCATGAATCTATCTCGAAAAATTATTCAAAGGAATATGTAGAGGACGGCCCAAGTAGAAACCATGTATAAATCTGGTAGCATTATATCTTTGAAAATTCAGTAAAAAAAAAAGTAACAATTGGACGCAGAGGATGGGGAAAGATAAGAGATATATCCCACGTGATTTAGTAGACGACCTAAATATTAGGTACTAATTGGTCATGGGGTTGATATTGTTGTTATTTTTATTATAAAGGTATGAATTTACACTGTCCACAAATTAAAAAAAAAAAAGTGAATACGTGATCACAGTTGGAGGCTTAGTGTATCCATATATAAACAACCAGAGTAAAACATTCACCTTATTCTTATTTCCACAATTATCTTCGTCACATATGAAGTTTTTGGTTTTTGTTTTAGGTTATATAATGTTTTAAGGCATTTCTTCTATTTAGTTCGTATGTTGAGTGTATATTTCGTTAAAATTACTTGTGTGTATTTTGTGAGGTCTTATCATTAAACACTTCCATAGGGTAAGACAGTAGAATGGTTTGGTTTTGTATATCGACGCAGTAATGAAAAAGTAAATTAACGATGTTTGAAAAACGTTATTACGTTTTCTTTGTATGGAATCCCAGGCGGTTGTTTGACATAGAGTCCGCACTTTTCGTATTGAAAAGGTGTTCTTTTCAGTTACTGACTCTGGTAGTATAGTAATTTTTCCATGAAACAGAGAGTTTTAAGTAATCTCTGAATCTTTATTATTCTATGTTTTCTAAATTAGTATATCATAGAATAGCTTTAAATTGCAGGTGTTTGGTAGTGTAAGTGTATTTTGCTAACTTTTTATTAGGGTTTCTTCCCTTAAATATATAATATAATACTGAAATTAATTTTTTTTATCAAACCAGTTGGTTTTTTATTAATCCTAAAGAAAAGCAATAATATCACAAAGGTGTGTTTGAACTTAAGCAAGCCACAGCTCTGGCAGACTCCTCAAAGTGGAATCAATGTTTTCTTGGCCCAAACCCTTAACTGAATTTGCTAGTAGTCATATATTATTGATAGTTTGACATTTAAGCCGAAGTGTAAAGCGGAGTCTCTGTATCTTTCTTTTCATGTTTGCTTGTGTTTATTTTCTAAATCCAATATGTAGCTTTATAAACAACGTAATCAAAGGTTTGTGTATCTGGGTATATGTTAAAGCAAGGGTATCATTTGAATATCGTTCGCCTTACATTTTAAGACTTTCAAACTACAGTAGAAAAAAAATACTGTTCAGTCGGATTTTTAGTCGATTAGTGAGGGTTTTCTCTCTCTCTTCCCTAAGACGAGATTAAGGCTACTTTTAAACTATCTTCTACATTGATTTTTCAAGTTCGGCGTCAAGCTGCAAAAGCGTTAGGATAAATTAAGATATCTTTTCAGATTCCGTGAAAAAACGTAGCTCGGCAATGGTTTCACCATGTTTAATATTCCCATTTTTATTCACAGTAACATTATTCGATTCTATTTTCGCCTGAAAACCAGTGTTATAGTCTTGATCATTATTTTCCCCAAACGTTTATTTCTCTTCCAAGTTTCATAGAATCCGCCCCGTGAATAAACTCATGGTCTTTCAGTTGTTAGATACGGTTGATGTTTTGCACAATGCAGAAATCCTTCTCTTTCCTACATCTTTAATCTTCGATAGTATTTTAGTTAGTTTTCTACAGTTTATGATCACCAATTGGATGGGTGACCTCCTATGAATTGTAGGAACGTACGCAATACTAGACGCTGATATCATTGTTTGGATAGATGATCAGCATGAAAACAGGACACTGTTAATGCATTATTTCTTGTCACTACATTAGCTGTCTCATCCCAGGAAATTTCAATGGATATATATATATATATATATATATATATATATATATGTGTGTGTGTGTGTGTGTGTCTGTGTGTGTGTGTATATATATATATATATATATATATATATATATGTATGTATATAAATATATATATATATGTGTATATATATATAAATATATATATATATATATATATATATATATATATATATATATATATATATATATATATATATATTCATTATTGCGAACTGCGATAGGTGAGAATGTCACCAAAGAGTCCCACAGTAAAAGTGAGTGGAGTAATATTTGATTAGATTTTTTCTACCACTAGCTACAGTAAGTGATGGTTCTCACCAGTATGACAGTTTAAAAAATTGGAAAACTATTCCATTCTCTCCCCTCTTTAAAAATAATAAGCCAAACTTTGAATGGGGTAACCAAAATACTGGCAGTGAGACAACATTAGGGTCCCTGCACCTTGCATCTCCAGGGAATTCTTTACTGATGTAATAAAGATCTTGACTATCGCAACAAAATGTGATGATTAATGTACCTCTTCCCTTCATAAGACTTTTTTTTTTTTCTATGCCTCAAGTAGCAGAGATATCTCGGGAGGTCGGGAACCCCTTTATCCCTTCAGTCGAGGAAAATCTCTTTCCTTGGCGATCCCTTTTAAGGGTGGAAAGCTTTTAGAGGCTAAAGATACTTGTTATTTTGTGTCTCAAATTGGCAAGATGAATTTATCAAGGAAATGGGCTAATGAAGTTCAGGTCGGAAATTTTGTATTTGAAAGAGTTTTATTTATTTTTATCCCCATTTTATTCAATTATCTGTTATTCTTGAACAATATCATCATCAATCTTCTAATGATTCCTTATCCTTATATTGTTCTGCGTAAATTTGTCTCTTATCTGAAACTTTTCTATAATATATTTATTGATAAGTCACTGTATTTATATATCTTTTTTTTTCAATTTTGTTCATAGGCATATATGTTTATTTCAAGTTATTTTTAGCTTTTTTTTTTTTTAATTATCTCTTCAGTTCTCATGCGTACCTTCAATATACTGTTTGCATATATTTACATTATTTGTAAGAAGAGATAGATTTAATATTTATATTTACTACCTTAATATTTTTACTTATAGCTATGAATGTATGTATGTGTCTATATATATATATATATGTATATATATATATATATATATATATATATATATATATATATATATATATGTATATATATATATATAAGAGAGCGATGGAGAATCCCTTGATTATCCTTATTATGAAGAACTAGAAAAACGAGGGGGAAGTAACAAAAGCGAGGCTTGACTTAGTCCTGATGGGCTTTTGAGATTAAGGAAAACGTATGGAAGAAACCTTCCAAGGCTTATCAGTAGAGAGGATAAAAAAGTATCTAAAGATAACAGTCTTAGGATTGCTTGTTTCCAAAGGGTAGGTGTGCAACGATGAAAGCCTTTATTAGTGCAGCTTTACCATCCATAATTTCAGTCTTTTAAAGTGTAATTACAAATTCTAAAGTGTAATTACAAAAGTCCTTACTGTATAATAATCGTCTGTTGTAACGGTGAAAAAAATATGAATTTTATTTCTTTTGTTTATATCAAGGTTAATGAAAATTTGTAACAATAGACCAAAAGAAGCATTTCATAAGCTTTTGAAATGTAGCCTACCAATCTAATTCCATCATGCTAAAATAAATTGTAATTTAGTGTGTACAATCGGCGCAAAGCTTTCCAGCATTGGCAGCAGGCCAATAATACAGAGCTTGTATACGAAACATTGCATGGCAAATTAAACTAATTCCAACAGCACTATTGCCTCCAGGTTATGTGTAGTCGCGTTCTTAGAGTATGCTGGCAATGTAAAGGAGTTAGAGAGAGAGAGAGAGAGAGAGAGAGAGAGAGAGAGAGAGAGAGATTCAAAGGTGAAGCGGTATGTGCTACTGAGGGGGAATTTATGAGAAACGTAAATCATTATTATTTAAGCCACTATCATATATATATATATATATATATATATATATATATATATATATATATATATATATATATATATATATATATATATATATATATATATATATATGTAATTCTACAACATAATAGACAGCTAATGGAAAGGAAAAGAATAAGATGGAATGCACAACAAGCAAGTTTTTTTTTTTTATTACACCGAAAGTATAACAAAAATAAGAACAATCTGTAGTAATAATGCAACATAAAAATGAACTCATCGTACGCTGTAAAAAAATGCCAATATGAAAAGGAATATTATCAAGAACTAGCATTTCCGGATTTATATTGGGCGTTGTCATTTGCTAAACATAAAATCCGGCTACCGACTGTGTCACGTCCATTAAGAAGATCCCAAAGCTGTGGCCCCTTCTCTCTTCTTGCAAATAATGTATTCAGTATCTGTTTTTTACATAACAAATGAAGGGATATGCCATTCTTCACCAGGATATGCACCAATATTTACCTTTTGCAAAATCTAGTTATATTCAGTTTTGGAAAGGTGTATTATAGATACTTTTGCTTCATGCATCTGTTTTAAATACTTTTGCTTCATACATCTGTTTTAAAGGTATTAAACAGGTATATCAACCTATTTTATCCATAAGATTGCAGTATTTTTGTCACAGCCTAGTTGTATTTTTTTAACCTGATCGTAATTGGCCAATTTGATAACCCTTGCAGAAATATTCAAGCACTCTACAATATAGTGATTCTAGGGTAACATTTTTCAATTTTTATTACAATAATACACGATAATGATGCTGGGATATTTTTGGATATATATTGCAATAGAAGCATTGAAGAAATATATGGATAAAGGAATTTACTTTCTTTTACTAAAATAAATTTGGAAATGAGTAATAAGAGACTAATTTCAATGATATCACCTGCGGACAATTACTGCCAGTGAAATCATAAAATAAACTAAAATGGCGAAATATTTCGATTTTCATCAATATGATGTAAGCAAATAAAACAAATCTTATAAACCCAATATACAGTCATAGTTAAGTAGTGTCATAAGAGCAGCTCACGCTGTGCACTGTCTATATTATTAAAGAGTCTTTGTGGCGTAATTTTTGCCTCTATCTACACTCTGTTTTTAGCCTTCTACTTTATGTCAAATTGACTCTAAAACCCCCTCAACAGGCAAACAGTCCGTAAATCAATTAGCTATGTATTTGATGAATCCACGCTAAGAAGTATTTGAAATTTTTATGTCAAAAAAAAAAAAAAAATAATAATCATTATTTGAATGATATCTAATTACTAGATTGAAATATTTAAAACCTAAAACATCGACCCGGTAACGAGGTAAACAGTGTTTTGATAATTTCCCCAGTGCTCTGATATCAAGCGAGGTGACTGGGAACAAAGAATTGAAAATACAAGGCAGATGTAAATAAGACGATTGAAAGAAACGACTTAATTCTTAATTATACGATTTATGTCTGACTCTTGGTATAAGCTTAATATAGGCAAATTATAAGATTCGGTAGATAATTGGTGTGTTTAATTTTGTATTTTTATCTGAAGATTAGTATGTAAACTGATGATAAAGAATTTTAGTATAGTAATTTCTTACATTGACCTCAAAACGTAAAAATATGACGATTCACATTTCGTAAAATTCATAAAACTCCCAACGATCCAAGATTCTATTGACATCCGGTACCTTTGATCAAGAGGAAATTAATTAAGTTGAACGGTATTATTGAACTTCTGTCAGGATTATAATAGGCCATCTCTCTCTCTCTCTCTCTCTCTCTCTCTCTCTCTCTCTCTCTCTCTCTCTCTCTCTCTCTCTCTCATGTAGAGGCCATCGTTAAAGACTATTCATCACCTTATATAGCTCTTGTAATTTAGTGCTCCTCATAAAAAGGAAGGTTATGGGATGAGGAAAGACAAAAGTACTCTGGTAATATGGGATAGTGGGAAAAAGTGTTTGTGATGTGAACTTGCCATTCGCAGGATTAAAGACGTATTATGCATACACACACACACACACACACATATATATATATATATATATATATATATATATATATATATATATATATATACATACATAAATACATACATACATACATATATATATATGTGTGTGTGTATACACAGAGACAGTTGCTCTTTATTATATAGGGGATTTGAGGGAGATAATCGAGTATGAATGGTTGGACACAGAATTACTTTTGTAAAGTGTCGGAATGGTAAAATAAATTTCCTATTCCCGGAGGTAGATTTAAGGGAGAAATTAATTCAGAAATTCGGTTCACGTCTTTGAAGTTGTTAATATATTGATATTATTTGAAACTGGAGTAGATATTTCTTTGCAAAGTGGGTAGCGGAAGATAAAAAAAGATATTGATTGACAAAATTCGAAAATGTTCCAATGTATTTTCAAACGCACGTCGAAAATTGTTTTCAGGAAATTACTCTTATTATAATAAAAATGCTATTGAAGAATTTGTTTCGAGTTTAACCTCGCTTCATAACCAGCTTGCATCTTTTACCATGTCATTTATTTTTATGATCATTGAGTTTTTGCTGAGGAAGCCGGATCGTATCAAAACAGCCGGAAACTAGGTCGTCCACTTAAGGAAGGTAGGAAAAAATTTGGGATAAAAGTGTTCATGGACTTTTCTCCTTAGGTGATGACAACAGTTTGATGAGAGTTTGAAAAACTCGTGAAACGCGTGAGCGGAGAGTTCCTTGTTTTTCAGGTGAAAAGAAGAGGAATTTATCAAATCTCTTGTTTTGCGTTACCATATTCCACCTGTAGTTTGGTGGAAATGTGTAGTCTAACATGTAGTTATTGACAGCGTCATGAACAACTTTTATGATGTTTATAAGTATAAGTTATTTTCTAAAATGAAAAAAAAGTAAAAAAAAATAAAACTGATCAGGATTTGTGCACTGTGTCAGTTATCCCCATTTTGACTCTCTTGTTCCTGTGATTTCAACTTTATAAGCCTCCCAGCACCTGTCTTTAACTTTTAAACCTAGCTGCTTGAGTAAATAGCTTAATTTTTACTCTAACAACTTATATAATTTGACCATCATTGGAAGATATCTTTTTTCACCATTTTCCAAAATCCATATATCAACAAACAGACTTTCCGTTATCATCTTAAGTATGTTCTGAATGAAGTTGTGCGTGCTACTCATTATGCAGAACTTCAGCATCTGCATACTCCTGCGGTGGTACAATATTGCACCACCAGGTTCTTTACGGTTTTTTTATTCCTTTGGCTCTAATACTGTGGACTTTCTCTTTGACTGTTATGATTACGCTGGAACGCTATCGCCATTGTTGCTATGATATACATCTCTGTTCATATGTGTCACTATTCGTAGATTTATTGATGCACCCTCATTATTTGATACCTATAAGTGTGTCTATTCCATTAAGATCTCGGTAAATAATGATAAAGGGCAGAGACAGCAAGTACCCTACCCTAGGGATGTCACATAACGTCCTTGAGTAGGGAATCAAAGCTTCTGCATTCTGCAAGTGCTTTCTATTGTGTGGAAATTTTCTTTCATAGTTTTTCCTTTTGAATTATTGTTCTGTTTGAACTGTACTTATATTAACACTTCATATTTCAAATTCCCCTTCTCATATAAAATATGATAGGTGACTGGTGATAATTCTGCTAAAAACAATAAAAATAATTAATATCAGTCATTTAGAAGCTTTCCTCCAGCTACCCTGCATTTTATGCCTTTATTAGTTTATTGATGTGCGCATACGATTTGTTTTAATGCCAATGAATATCATTCTTTTATACGACGAATTAATATCTGTGGAAATGAAACATGGACTACTTCGAAAAAATAATCGAAATAACTGAGCTGATTCTACTGTATATGTTGTTGCGTGTTGTTTAAATACGTCGTCTCGTAATATGGAGCTCAAAATATTTTATTGATGTAACTTCATTGATAACCTGACACAGGAGTTGAACAGGATAATCAACTCTCTCTCTCTCTCTCTCTCTCTCTCTCTCTCTCTCTCTCTCTCTCTCTCTCTCTCTCTCTCTCTCTCTCTCTCTCTCTCTCTCATTATATATATATATATATATATATATATATATATATATATATATATATATAATGTTTATTTATGGTGCGTATACATACATATATTCAAACATACATATATTATATATATATATATATATATATATATATATATATATATACGTATATATATCTATATATATATATATATATATATATATATATATATATATATATATATATATATATATACATACATACATACATACTGTATATATATATACACACACACACACACAATATAATTCAGTTATCTAAACGACAGAAGAAAAAATAATGGAAGGACTGATCAAACCTTAAGAAAAAAAACCATCCTTTTGCCAACTATATACAGTATTGTGTCTGTGTGCGTATTTTTGAAGTGTGATCAGCCATTCCTTTATTTTTTCTACTTAAGTCTGCATATATTGGAACGCACTCAGTAACCTTATCTGATTTTTCATCATTGTAAAAAAATCACTTAGGTATACAATTCCATTAATATACCTTTAGCATCTTCTCAGTTCTGGTCTGCTACTGCTAGGAAACTACTTTTTGTCTAGCATTTCCCTGCTATTCACATATTTCTTGGATTCCAATTCTGTTTAGTCTTTGCCGTTTTTTTACCCTATGTCTGGGTTATTTCATACAGTAAATATGAAAATAGGATTAATGCATAATGATATTCATAATTTGCAAATGTTTATTTGTGTAACGATTTTCAGAACCTAAGGGAAATCCTCTCAAAAAGATCTCATTTGATTATATCTTAGGTGTTTCATTATGTATATTATTTTATTTCTTAAAGATAGGTCGAATGTAATAAATTTATAAAATTTAACATGTGCTTCTTTATAAATGAAATACGTATAAATCTCTAATGTATATGTGTAATCACATTTTTAGTAATGCATTATATCCTGCGTGGCTTCTACATAACTAACAATCTTACTTTCCGTATGTGAGATTAAATACCTTTTTAGTATTCCAGAAGTTTTAATCCTGCTGTGACTAAATTGTGGAATAATCTTCCTAATCATGTCGTTGAATTAGTGTAATTTCAGAAGTTCAAACTTGTTGCAAATGAATTTCATGTTGATGAGCAGGTTGACAGTCTCTTTTCATAGTCAATGTTGATAATCTTCTCTAATTCAGTGCCACCGTCTTCCTCATTCACATGGCCTGGCGTGTGATGTCTCCACTAAGAGACATCTTTTGACGCATTTTCCAATACGGAAATCAGCTTCTAGCTTTGTAATATTAGGAGGCAATAAAATGTACAGTGGTAGCTTATATATGGTCTAAATGTTTTCAATAGCAATTAAGCTTGTTATTACTCTTGTAATTGTCATTACTGACTTCTCTCTTTGATACAGCCCATGACCTTGTATCATTCAGCTTTTCTTACTAAAGTTGTAGCTTAGTATATGACATTAATGATAGTAATGATAGTTATAATAATAGTGAAATAAATTGTCGCTTTACGGGATGTTTTTAGGTAAAAAGTGTCATTGTAATGCATATTTTTCCTATTATTTTTATATCACTTATATTCCTTTTGTCCAGACTATTGATATATAATAAACACACATTGACATTTTTGTTCGTTATTTGCCGTGACTGTACAGGTATGCCATTCTTTTCATGCGTACAGTCCCTAATATGCCTTGAGCATATGAATATTTGATAAGAAACCATATGCTTTACAGATACGCATATTTATAGGTATTTATTTCAGATTCTACAATAGAGACCATATACAGTATAATAACGATCATGTCATAGATTTTTCAAGTTATTGATATTTTTATGCCATCTGAAGTTTCGTTATCTATTGCAGTGTTACTGGTTGTTTATGCATCATTGTTTTATTTTTAATCTTAATTTTCGATACGGAAGTAAATAGTCATTTTGTTTCAGTACCCTGTCATTAGACCAAATCTTTATACGTTAGGTAAAATCAACTCTATTTCAGCAAATGACACTTGATATTCCTTATATGATTAAAATTGTCATTCGCTTTCTACTCTTGTCTCGGCTGAGTTTTCTTGTCAATAGGAAGAGATGATTTTTTTTTCTTTTTTTTTACCGTCTTGAAATTCTTTTCCTGTTATTTATAAACCCGCATTTTAGTAGTCCAATTTAATTTATTTCTTCTGGGTTGTAGATTCATCTTTTTTTATTTCCTATTTTTGTTGGTATTAGTTTTTTCTTTTGTAATTTTATATGTTCCTCTCAATATTCTAGTATATGTAAAATATAATGTTTTTCATGTTGTTCCTACAACTACTCGTTTTCAGTCAGTTATTTTTCTTTTTCTTTTGTTAACTAAAATGTTTTTTCATAGCTTTTCGGCTTATCTTCAAAATGAACACCATTTATAATAATGCTAAGGATTATTCATAACTGTTCTCTTTTCTATCAAGGTTATCAATAACAACAATATCCTTATAACACCTTTAATAATAACAACAAAAATAACGATGGTGTTGGTGGCTATTTATATTTCCTCAGCCGTTCTTCCAACCGTAAAATAAATGTTCTTTTGTGAAAGAATTATATCCTCCTACCAACCCACTTCCATCCTTCATTTGGGGGGTGGGATGGCTGAGGCTAAAGGAATTAATTGTCCTTAAGTTTTTTTCCTTTCTTTTGTTATGAAGTTGGACAAAGCTTTGTGCATGCTTGCGCGCTTACATGCTAACTCAATCAAGCCCCTGTCTGTATTGTTATAACAAACGTTCACATAAGTGTTAATAGTTTCCCCATGTTAGTTTTTAAAACAAATTTTATGTTGTGTTACATGACAGGAATTTTGTGCTTTTCTAGACTGTGCTTTGAGGTAGTGTAGAATAACTATCGAGTGAGATTTAGATTTAATGTTACACTTATTATTATTATTACTAGCCAAGCTACAACCCTAGTTGGAAAAGCAAGATGCTATAAGCCCAAGGGCTCCAACACGGAAAAATAGCCCAGTGAGGAAAGGAAACAAGGAATTAAATAAATGATGAAAATAAATTAACAATATATCATTCTAAAAACAGTAACAGCGTCAAAACAGGTATGTCCTATATAAACTATTAACAACGTCAAAAACAGTTATGTCATATATAAACAATAAAAAGACTCCTGTCAATCTGGCCAACATAAAAACATTTGCTCCAACTTTGAACTTTAAGTTTTACTGATTCAACTACCCGATTAGGAAGATCATTCCACAACTTGGTAACAGCTGGAATAAAACTTCTAGAATACTGTGTAGTATTGAGCCTCATGATGGAGAATGCCTGGCTATTAGAATTAACTACGGTTCTGAACTCTTCCTTGAGACTATATCACACTCCTGTTATTCAACATTTCATGATATCTGTACAGCTTGAAGTAGCGTCTCACGATATCATTCCCTGACACCTTGTTTCTTAGTTTTGTCTGTCAGCTGTTTCTTTTTATTTTGATTTCAAGTTGAAGTCAAGCATTTTTTGTAAACGTTATGTTGCATAAGCACTCACATATCCTTTTCAGTTTTGTTACTAATAAGTATTATTTACATGAAGGTTAGAGACACTGTCATGAAATATTTTGTTTTAAAACCTTCTCGTTTGATGTTACCCTTGCACTGCCGTCACTTGTGTTATATTAAACAAAAAGTTAGTGTGGGATTGTATGTTGTCTTTATTCTGTAGTAAGCCTATCATAGTTTCAGATGGGACATTGTTTTCCTTTAATGAATTGCATTTTTTATTTTTATTTTTTTTATTTTTTGAATGGGGCGGACGAAAATATGTCTTCTCGAGTTATTCAGAGGTTTGGAAATGTGGAAGCCTTTAACCATAGCTTGCCGAGATGTGGTTTGGATTACCCAGTATTCATTTACTTTGCTCAACCAACTTTCCCCTGAATCAAAGACCGAAGTGTAAAGAGAAAAGATAAGAATGAGAAGAAAAGTAGCGCAAAACGTTTATTAAATATCAGTGGGGAAATATTACTCCACAAAAATGGCCGTTTTAATAGCATTAAAGTCTTGGGTTTTAGTATTATCATCTCCAACACTGCTGAAAAGACTCTCACCTATATAATAAAGAGCAAGTATCTGTTTCTATGTAAATATATACTTACTATATATATATGTGTATATATATATATATATATATATATATATATATATATATATATATATATATATATACATACATATATTAACGCTAAGGGCCTCAGTTAGATTTCGCCAGTCGTCTCTATCTTAAGCTTTTAGATCAATACTTCTCCATTCATGATCTCCTACCTCACGCTTCATAGTCCTCAGCCATGTAGTACTGGGTCTTCCAATTCTTCTAGTGCCTTGTGGACCCCAGTTGAAAGTTTTGTGAAATAATATCTCTTGGGGAGTTCCCAGAGCTTACCCAAACCATCTCCATCTACCCCTCACCATGATCTCATCCACATATGGCACTTGAGTAATCTCTCTTATAGTGTCATTTCTAATGCTGTCCTGCCATTTAACTCCTAATATTCTTCTTGAGGGCTTTGTTCTCAAACCTATAAAATCTGTTGGATATTATTTCATTGATATACTACGACTCATGTCCATACAGTAACACCTATCTCACAAAACTGATATAAAACCTGATTTTATATGTAATTTCAGGCAATTTGATTTCCAAATTTTACCTAACCTAGTCATTGTCTGATTTGCTTTTTTTCAATCTTTCATTAAATTCCAATTCTGAAGAGACTGGGTTAGAGGTCAGAGTTCCTAAATATTTAGATTATTCTCCTTCCAACGATATTTCATTTTCTATTGCATATTCTGTTCTCATTATCTCTGTCTTTCTTCTATTTATCTTGAGCCCAACCTCATGTGATATAACTACTTTGTCTCTCCCCGTCCCTCGGGTAGGGGAAAGGGAGTAGTCGTACCCTGGTGAGAGGGGGTTACCCGGAGAGATACGCTCTGAAACCACAACTACCGTGTTGTAGTTAGGAAAAGGGGGTTGGTGGGAAGAGTTGAATCTGTGTGCGTGTGTATACACATCTATCTAAATATTCAGCCGTCATTTTTGACGCGTCGCTTACACTACTTATGCATAATTTTCAAGTAAAGGAATGAACAACCTCCATTGCGGAACTTTGTGGCTCCACCGCACCTTAACAGCAAAGAAACACCAACGCTCTGCAAAATGGATAGCAAGTAGTAGCTGTAAAGGACAAAAAGGCAGGGTTTTCTTCACCCTAAAACAAAAGGTGAAGCAGGACTTTATTCATTGATGAACTGACCTGAACCAATATTACTTTGACTTCCTGTGTCGAGTTTGTTGTTGGCGATGTCACAGGCCCGGGGAACAGTCCTTGACGCAAGTACATGTCTTTGAGGAGATGCGTTGCTCCTACCCAGGACGTCGTGACGCAACAAGTCACTATCCACCCAACGACTATCTGAAGAGGAAAAAATAGATGAGGATTAGTTTCGAGACAAAAGACATTTTGTTTGTTTATTTAATTTACAATCGTCAGCAGCGAGCAAGGGCCTAGAAATAATTTTGTTACTTCATCTTGATATTTCATTTCATCGCGTTAATGCCTAGAGTTGACTTTATTATTGTTGTAAGACTTTTAAATATCATCTTCACCTTATTACTAAAAAATCATATCATTATCAATTATTATGATAGAAATGAAAGTTGTAGATATTTAGGTAGTTGTGATAATAATGAGGGTATAAGCGTTTCTGCAAAATTAAGTGTTTAATCAAGATAATCATTTGGAAATGATATTAAGGAAGTATAGAAGTTATTCTTGTAAGCTGTGGACGCAAAGAGAAATTTCATCCAGTAAATTAATCTTTCAAGTAGAAAATACAACCTTACATTGTTAGTTAAATATTCAAAATACAATAGAGCGATTATGAAAGTCAAACTGTGTGATTAGCAGGGTTGAAAAAAATCATGATTTTTCTTTTTCTAAAAAAAAAAAAATAGAAAAAAAATCAATTTGATTTAAATCAGAATATTTTTTTATCTAAATCAATTTTCTTGATTGAAATTATTTTTTTTTCATTAGTACCTATTTGCAGCTGCTGATTATTTGTTTCAGTCTTTTGGGGGTATTTGCTGGTATTGAACTTGATCTATATTAAATGAAACCACAGTTTAATATACATACTCAAGATGAGTTTTCTCTTAAAAACCAAAATTCGGACTAATGGTTTAATCGGAGCGGACAAGTTATAGTAACTACTACATAAATACACAAAAATAAGAGAAACTGCAATCTAACAAAACTACGAACATACAGCATTTTATTTTAACAAAGTACACAAAAAGAAATAAAACTAAAAACATATTTAGGAGTTTTCCATGTACGTACAGTACTAGTAACAAAATTTTTAATTCCTATTAACGCTGTTTGAAAAAATGAAACCTTTATAATTTGTATAATTGCAACAACAGCTTCAATTCTTAAGAACACCAAGTTAGTCGAAATGATACAGATGTTAACT
Source organism: Palaemon carinicauda (assembly GCF_036898095.1). Taxonomy (NCBI): domain Eukaryota; kingdom Metazoa; phylum Arthropoda; class Malacostraca; order Decapoda; family Palaemonidae; genus Palaemon; species Palaemon carinicauda. Next base: position 19,295,851 of record NC_090746.1, read on the forward strand.
AGGATTTTGTTCATGTGTTGCATTACTTATAAATAGTAACTAGTTTTGGAAGTTTCCTTGTTTCCAAGGTAATTTCTGGGAGTTTATTTCATTTTGATTTAAATCAGGATTTTTTCATTCTGATTTAAATCGATTTAAATAACTTGATTTAAGTAATTTTATATAAATCAAAACAACCCTGGTGATTAGAAATAAAAAGGATGAGGAATGGTAAGACTCCCAGGTGGAAATAGGATTTTAATTAAGATTCTGAGTTACGTTGGCATTTGTATCATTACGTCTAACTTACTGCAGGTGTAAAAACCATGTCTTAATGATTTAACCCCTTCACGTATCGATTAGGGACATAGTCTTATTAATCTTTGGCACCGTAGTTCAATTAGTTCATTATGCATGTTGCATAAGATTTTTCCTAACTCTGACAATCCTTTACATTCAGATCTCCCTGGACAATTCTATCCTGATCGTAATACTAGGCCGGCAGTTAATTTTAATAGCCAGGCCTCCTCCATCATGAGGCTCAATACTACACAGTATTCTAGAAGTTTTATTCCAGCTGTGACCAAGTTGTGGAATGATCTTCCTAATCGGGTAGTTGAAACAGTAGAACTTCAAAAGTTCAAAGTTGGAGCAAATGTTTTTATGTTGACCAGGCTGACATGAGTCTTTTTATAGTTTATATAGGACATATCTGTTTTGACGCTGTTACTGTATTTAGAAGGATAGCTTGTTAATTTATTCTCATCATTTATTTATTTCCTTATTTCCTTTCCTCACAGGGCTATTTTTCCCTATTGGAGCCCTTGGGCTTATAGCATCTTGCTTTTCCAACTAGGGTTGTAACTTGGCTAGTAATGATAATAATAATAATAGTCGAAGGGATGGATGAGTGAAATTTTTATCCCTGTAAGTAGCATTGGAATGTGCATGAAATATATGTGTAATGAAAATGAGGATATGAGCAGATTGATATAAAATGCTGTGAGGAAATGTGTATAAATTGAAGGTACAAAACACTGATTACAGTAACTGGAAAGGTACATACGAAAAAAAAATGCCCTATTTCTTCAGAAGTTTTGACTTTGAAATGTATGACGACTTGGGCGTTAGACAAGGTAGAGTACTAACAGTATTATTGTGGAAGTTAGAGTGTAAAGAAAATCTGTGCTGGGTGCACACATGTCGATTGTTGATTAAGCATATGGCAAAGGTAAAATATATGCAACTGGGAGGGTTTACGGTAAATGGTAGTTGGTTAGGTGGAACCAAAAGGGTGTGGCATGTCTTTTTTGGGGATAAGAAACTGAGCTGTGAATGAGATGGCGGAAACGGGATTATTCCTAGAGTTGTATTGTTGGTTGGTGATAGATGAAGTAGCTGACACTGATAGAATCATATGACTTTGAAATAGATATTATTGAGAGAAAAATCATTAATAAAATGTAAATGTGAATAAGCGTTGAAAGGAATGGAATTCGTTGTCCCAAACATTTATAGTTGAATGAATGATTCAGATATCGGTCGAATGATGAAATAGATTGATTATAAAGGTGGGTCAAGATAGGTAGAGGGAGCTCTCTGAACGTTTGGAAGGCAACAGGTTGGATGCAAAAGAATGAGTTTTCAACTAACAAATAATCAGGAAGCGAATTGTAGTTGTTGAATGTGATTGAAAGGGAAAAGTTGTGGATGAGATTATTTTCTTAAAAGTTCATTCTGGGTTTATACATGTATATCGAGAAATGTAGATCTGTAATAATGTCGTATAAAGGTTAAGGTAGGAGAAAGACAAGTCGGATGTGCGTAAGTGAATTGGTCATTAATAGAGCGGTAGTGGAGGAAAGGCTTGTGAAAAATATGTGATTCACAAGTTTTAAGGAAGATCTGAGAAAAGGAGCTAAATATCATGATAAATTATTTGAACTTGACCTCTGATATGTATTTATACTCAAAGTGCTTTTGCCTGAGTGATTTGTTCTTTAAAGAAAGGCAAAGCTTGGAATAGGATGAAGATGAAAAGTTTAGTCGTCTACTAAGAAAGGGATCAAAAGGACCTGTCTTTTCAAGGTTCACTGTAAGTTGTACTCCACTGATTTTCCTCTTGTCCCGCTTTCTTATTAATTACTTTTTTTCCAAATAAACTATATGTAACCTATCCTTACTCAGAGTTGTCCCCGATTTTCTACCACAGGAGGAATTAGTTTCTGCCAAATAAATACCTATTGACGGTTTCCACTTCCAGTCTTCCTGGGGCTCTTCAGATTCGCCGTTTTATAACAACCTCCTCAACCGGACATCTCTACCTTGTAATTAACGTTATATAGGTAGGTAGTAGGTTGGCCAGTTATTGGGTCCTTTGATTGGCCAGGCAGTACTGCAGTGGATCCCTCTCTCTGGTTGCGGCTCATTTTTCTTTTGCCTACACATACACCGAATAGTCTGTCTTATTCTTTACACTTTCTCCTCTCGTCATACACCTGACAATAGCGAGATTAAAAAACAATTCTTCTTTGCTCGAGGGGTTAACTACAGCTCTGTAATTGTTCAGTAGCTACTTTTCTCTTGGTAATGGTAAAAGAGATTCTTTAACGATGGTAAGCAGCTCTTCTAGGAGAAGGACACTCCAAAATCAACCATTGCATTGTTCCCTGGTCCTGGGTAGTGTCATAGACTCTGTACCAATGTCTTCCACTGTCTTGGGATAGAGTTCCCTTGCTTTATGGTATATTTGGGCACACTATTCTATCTTATTTCTCTCTGTTTTCTTTTATAAGTTTTCATAGTTTATATATGAAATATCTATTTTGGTGTTACTGTTTATGGACTGTTTTATTTTAATTGTTAATTACTTCTTTTGTAGTTAGTCTATTTCCTTATTTCCTTTCCTACTGGGCTATTTTCCCCTGATGGAGCCTTTTGGACTATAGCATCCTGCTTGTCCAACAACAACAACAATAAAAGACGAACCAGTTTCCCTTGCTCCACCACGGTTTCTGAAAGGGTGATGCTCACTGAGGATATATAAGGGTAATCCCTTTTGTTTTTCTATTCAGAAAGCAAATGCTTTTATTAGTATTTATGTGAAGAGGTCCGCATTCCTTACCTGATAACAACACTGTGGTGACGTCTCATAAGGTGTGTGCGTATATGTGTGTGAGTGTTTTTTTTTTCTTTTAAATCCGGTTCGAAGCCCTCTTTCCAGTAGCTAAGAACTTGCCATCCTACCAACACTGGGTTAACGGTGAATGCCACAGAACATATCCTTATAGACGAAGAGGAAATGATTAGTATTTGATTAATGTCAACTTGAATTTATAAATTTTCCATTTAACTCGTAGATTTCACCTGTTTCGATGGAGTGAACAGCTTAGCTAGTTTGTTAGTTAGACTTTTAAACCGGTGTGACATTGGGTTCTGCAACAATCATAATTCATTAGCAGATCTATATTTTGATGGATTATGTATTCAATAATGTGTTGTTTGTAAATTCAATTGAATGTTCACTTAAGATTTCAAAGGCCAACTTTGGCACGAAGTTTTCAGCACATGTTGATTTGTAGAATATGTTTTTTCTAACTTTCGTAGTTTTTCTAACTCGTTAAATAAAAGAGCAGATATCTTGAAGAGAGAGACCTAGGACTGGAAATCTTGGACTTCATAATTTTAACGAGAAAAGAAACGTTTACAGTATATTGTGATGTTTATTTTGATGTACGAAAATATACTGTTCATACTAAATATAACTTCATAAAACGTTGTTATAAAGGGAACCTAATATCAATACATATCAAGTTCTTTGGTCAAGTTGCCTTTTCATTATGTCAAGTATATTCGGAAAAAAACACAAATAGCTCTGGCTATCATGGGTAATTGAAAATATTTTACATGTTCTAACATAATCTGCTTCTCTAAAGTCTAAATTTACTGTACAAAATGAAAAAAGTAAATTTTGAAGGAACAAATTTTTCTTTTACCACCCAACGATGTCGAAATCGAAAATTATTGGAGATTAACAATTTTAGAGGAGAGTTTCTATTATTGCCGGTTGAGCCAATTTCCACTGTAACCGCCTGGGATTTGAATCATATTAACAAGAAGCAATAATTCTCCAGAGCTGAGTTTCTCGTGTATCTCTATTCTGAGTGTTGGGTCCGATAGATTTGCGTCCGGTAGGAGCATATAAGCAAATTATTTGGAAGGCCTGAGAGAAAAGCAATTTGAAAAGGATCGACGAGGCATAAGCTTTTTTATATTCACTGAATTTATGCAGCATAACTTCAAACTGAAAACCTATTACAAATTGGAAAAAAAAAACTTTAGGATGTTACAGCAAAATGTCGACAAGGACAGAAGCTTAATTGGATACCTGCTGAATTGCTAATAGTAAGGAGAATCGGAGGTCTATCATCAAGGAGGTTTAATGTATTAAACCTCCTTGTCTATCATTAGGCTTAACTAGTGTACGCTACCCGTCAATAATAACGGGTAAATATTTAAATAGACACACACACATTCAAGCGTCCCCACCCACTCCCCCTTTCCTAATTACAACCAAGGAGGAATGGTCTCCCGCCTACCTGAATTGTGGGGAGAAACCAAGTAGTCATACGGCTGGCAGTGCCGCTCAGCGTTACAGGAAAGAAATATCTTTATATATATTGCCAGACAATTGCTCTTCATTATATAGGGAAGGATTACCCTGTTGATACGTTTGAGATATATCACATAAATTTTGAAACTCATTGGATTATTATAGACCATCCATGCGTAAGAAAGTTAAAGAACATCTCCCTTTTTGCATAGAATTTGTTTCTAATCATTCAGTCCTTACGGAATACCTATCACTCATGAGTATTATTACTTCTCTCTGCCATAGTATTTTCATTGTACCTTTTAATGCGTTATAACTAAGTCGGTCAAACTTCCGCACATAGAAGATTGGGTGGCTCCTCTCTCTTGCCGTTCTGGTATATCATTCCGCAGAATGAGGTGGATCATTTGAAGTGAGGGTTAATTATTCCATTACAAAATATGGTCTCTGGAAATTCTTTGGTTTAAAAAAGGAACAATATCGGTCATTTGGAAAAGCTGAGACAACCAAGATGCGCTTTGCGTATGATGTAAAATATTTGATGGGAAAATTTATTTGGATGGGCGATCACCATGAAATGCTAGATGCTGTTGATACATAAGACCATTGAACATCTATTAGAGGTTTAAAGGTTGCTCATGAAAAGCAGAGGCAAGGGACAGTGACACTGCCCTTAGAGACTGACCATATATACATATGATCAGCGCCCAAGCCCCAATCTCCATCTAAGCAAGGACCAGGGAGGGGCAAGCAATGGCTGTTGATGACTTAGCAGGTAGACATATAGGTTCCTCCAAACCCTCACCCTTAGCTCATAAGGATAGTGAGATTGTAGACACTACAAAAAACTATTGAGCGTGAACGGGTCTCGAACCTAAGTCCAGTAGATCACTAGGCAAGGACGTTTCTAATGGGCTCGCAACTTCACACCACAAAACCAAAATAGTAAGGATCATATCACCTTAGATTCACTTCTTCTAAAGGTAGAAATGTGCTTGGGGAAATTTGTATATATGTATAAGTGTGTGTATAACTCCACTCGTGTTCATTTATCAGAATCGTTAGTAGTTCAGATTTTTCAAGTAGGTTAAAAGGCTTTCTCGATGGACAGACTTGCGTAAGTCACTTTATGATTTAAGTATTTGTCAATTTATTTAGGGTTGCAGGTTGGTTAACAAGTATAGTATTAACAGTTAATAATATCCCTTATATAATAAAGAACACGTGTCTGGCTATATATATATATATATATATATATATATATATATATATATATATATATATATATATATATATATATATCTATCTATCTATCTATCTATCTATCTATCTATCTATCTATCTATCTATCTATCTATCTATCTATCTATCTATCTATCTATCTATCTATCTATCTATCTATATATATATATATATATATATATATATATATATATATATATATATATATATATATATTCGGTAACGCTCAGCTCTCCCTGTTCCTCGGGGAGAGGGGGTGCGTGTTTGCTCATATCTAAATATTTAGCCGTAATATTTGATTGGTTGCGTACACTAGTTATAATGATAGTAAACACAATAATGATATTACTGGTGATAATAACTGAAATTGGTTATATTTTTTCAAATTAAAAACTCGTCTCTCATAACTCGGCTTGCATTTTCTTTGAATAAGGTTCGATGACAAACTGGTTAAGTGATAAAAAATCGGCAAATTATAAAGAAAACCCGAAGGGGTATTAAAATAGTGGGAATGGCGAATAAATAATTTCAATTATTGTATTTGATAATTCTGATCTTAAACAGGTGCTATTTTGAAATTTTTCTTTGTAAAATGTTCTGAAATAAGCTGTAAGTCGATGCATAGAAGGTCAATCTGGATCAAGAGCAGCTATAAACATCAATTAGTGGCACTTAAAAAATTCTGGCATTAGGGAAGAAAAGAGGTCTTCGGTTTTTTAACTTGTCAGTTTCAGCCTGTATTGTTACATCCACTTCATATAATTTTTCTTTTAACCTATTTTTATTATGCATTTTGAAATAACCTTTCTTATTTTTCAATTCTAATTTTATCCATATAGACGGCTTATATAAACAAATAGATCGAATTGTGTCATTTAAATCAAAAGGAACTAGTTGGTGAATGAAGAACACTTTCGGTGTTATCAAGTAAGAGAGAAATTAATTTTAAAATTAATGAAAGCACATAACCAATTGATCAGCCATAATGAGGAAAGTAGAGTGGATATAAGGATATTTATCTTCCTGTTGACTTAGTGGTGAATATATCCGTTCTTGATCATCAGACATAATACTGAAGCCCTTCTAGTTTATTTCCACGTAAAGTGAGAACGAATTACTCTCGTGGTTTTGATGCCCCTATCTTCATCATTAAATTTTTTACAGCGATTGCATAAAGAGAACCGTAGTGATAATATTCAATAGAAATAACTCTTAAAAATGCGAGTCATACTAGTTCTACTATGGCGAATATAGACAAGAACAAACGATATATAATTATTTTACGTTCCTTGTCTTTTTCTTTCATTACACTCTGACAATCACTCCCACACATCTTATATTTTTCTCGTCTTTTATTCATATAATTGTAATCACGTTAAGTGATGTTAGGGAAGACGCAGGACCATGAAGAGGTCCGTTGACCTAGAAAGGTAGAGAGAGACCTTCTGGCGGCCCTTACATTATGGACTTCTCGGGCCAAGGGCCTATGAGGTTTTTTTATCTTTATTTGGTGATGAAAATCCGGGATTCATGCTGACATCGACTTCTGGCTAAGCAGGGTCTAGATGTAACTATATTCTTCCGGCTGTCATTATTGTAAGGAGAAAGGAGAATTTCTTGAGGAAGGAGAAATTGATACGTCGTTGTTGTTTGTTGTTCGGTCTTGATTATATATTAATATGATTCTTATAGTGAGGCTCGTTTGCTTTAAACCCTTTCATTTTTCTTTGTTCATTCTTCCACACCTGACCCTACCCTTTAGTTAATTGCGACAGGAATAAACAACGGACTAGAAAGGCAAGATGCAATGAATTATGTACTATGAGGTGTACTAAATGAGGCTAGAAACCGAGTGGCGGAACTCATAAATGAGAGAGAGAAAATTATGGTAAATGACTGAAATTAATAAAGGAAAGGATGAAAGAATGAGGAGAAATGGATTGTCGAAAGACTTGGTTATAACGAGACCGTATTGATGAATCTCACTTATATAATGGAGGAAGAAGACGCCGAATTAAAGAAAAAAATGGGCCGAGAAGCTGGGATAGGGAAGATGGAGAGGATGAGGTCGAAATTTGAAATTATAATGATATTGCCTGGCGATAGTTTCTTAATTTGTCAGAAAATAGGGGGAAGGGTGGGTATTGGAATGAAATGTTAGTGGAAAATAAAGACGGGGAATGGAGGAATGAAATAGAAGATACCAATAGTGGAAATTAGGAATGCTAGAAATAAATGTAAGCAGTATTTTGTTCCTGAGAAAGAGAGAGAGAGAGAGAGAGAGAGAGAGAGAGAGAGATTAACTATACTTTTTCGCACAATTCTTAATGAAAATGCAGAGAAACAACAATAAGAGTTATGGACGAGCTTCTAGAGATTGTTAATGAATATAGCCCACGTACTTAAGGCAGACAGTAAGTGTTTTCGCAGGACATGAGACCGAAATCAAAGAAAGATAAGCATGGGTTGGAGTGCTTTTGGTAAAAAAAAATGGCATTATGATATGTAAAATGCCCCTTTCTTTAAGAAACTTTATTTATGTATCTTTTAAAGATTGTGTTTTCACCGAACTTGTTCAGAATGAAAATAAAAGATTATGCGTAAATACTATTGGCTACACGTCATTTACGTATAACAAATTGGTTTGATATTTATACTGGAAGCAAATCGGTTTTTTTATTGTAAGAGTAGATGAAAATACCAACACGTTAACCTAAGCAGGAAATTATCCATCTTGATATCGAGTTGAATGTTGTTTCTCGCAGTTCGTGTTCAAAAGGACATAGGATGGCAACAGCTGAGTTCTCCACCCTAGCTGTCGGGTCGAGGGGTATAATGTATAGTATTTTAACATATTTAATTCTTTTAATATAAAAGTGTTTCCTTATTCAGGCCAAACTCTGGGAAAAAATCACCGCCAAATTCATACTTTCACTGCAGAATCATATATTAACCCTTAGTCTAGCTAGTAAAACTTCCCAGCATATATATATATATATATATATATATATATATATATATATATATATATATATATATATATATATATATATTTATGTGTGTGTGTTTATCCTTTCTGAGTGGATATACATTACCGCGGTGAAAGAATTTGTGTATCGCTGTGATCAGCAAAGCTGTACTAGTCAGGGGTACCCATACTAAGTTGATTTTCTATGAGCGATCACTAAAAGTCGTCCATCATGACCAATCCGCAGTGGCAAGCGTGGTGATGAAAACTGGCCAAACCCCAGACAAGAATTGCCATGCCTGAGGCCTTTGCCCTGCAGTGGACTGGAAATGGCTGCATTTGTTATATATATATATATATATATATATATATATATATAGATAGATAGATAGATATATATATATATATATATATATATATATATATATATATATATATATATATATATATATATATATATATATATATATATATATATATATATCACGCCGAGAGAGACTCGGGTGCATATTATCTTCGATTTACATAAAGAAAGTCTGGTCCATGATTTTTCCGCTCCTTGAGAACTTGTTTCTTTCAGCTCGAGTGGCACTTGACACGCACTCATCGAGTTCTAATTGCCTCCTTCCCTTCAGCTGCCCTGTTCTCGATCCGTCCATTGGCTGACGTGCTGCAGATATTTAATGATTTTTATTCCATAAGGTACAACAGAGTTTTTTATGACACTTAAATCGCACAGTAACTAAGATTTTTTTCCTGGGTCCATTCTTTTATTTACTGGGTTTACTAAATTTCTAAGATGATGTTTTTAGGAAATTTTTTTGAGGGCAATAAGCATTCCATTATTTTTTTATTCAAGTATAATGACAAAGGTTTGGAATAAGCCCCTGGTCTTATAGCATCCTGCTTTTCCAACTATGGTTGTAGCTTAGCAAGTAGTAATACATTTTCCGGCAGTTATTGTTATGAGAATCCATGAGAATTTAGAGTGCAATTATTTTTCCAGGATTGAAGGAAAATGCAGTCATGAGTTATTTGGGCATCAAAACTAGAAGTTCCATATGAAGTAAAAGAAACTTAGTATCTAATTGCAGAGGGGAATATTTTGCTTGCATACCTTATCTCATTGTGTCATTTAGCGTTTAGCCTATTTTCCCAAGGGAATAATAAATTGGTATAAGTTAGTCTGCATTATGATAAGTCTTTATATTTTACACAGAATACTTTAAAGCCAGATTACTGAAAGATCGGCTGTATGCACATGTAATGTTTGATATACTGTTTGTATACAACAACAACAAATGCATCTGTTTCTGGTCCATTGCAGGACAAAGGTTTCAAACATTTCTTTATTCATGTTGGGGATTGGCCACTTTTCATCACGACGCTGGCTAGTTTGGATTGGTGATGGTGGGACACTTTGGTGTGATCGCTCGCAGCAAACCAACCTAGTATGGGTGGCTCCGACTAGTACAGTTTTGCTGATTATGACGATATTACAGTATAAAGTACACATTTTCCGTATATAGGCTATGCGAAAAACAGTTTTTATTTAGCTTTCGAAAGGACTATTTCCCTTCATCTTTAGAATACAAATAGTTATGCATTTCAAAAAGAGGGACAGAAAAAGTTTGTATGATAATAGAAGAACCTTCACAGTCTGAGCTTAAAAAAAAAAATCATTCAAGGCGGTTTGTTTATATCTTTTAATACTTTATTTTCATTTTGGTATTATTAATGTAAGTGTTAATAAGTTTTATGTATGTATATATATATATATATATATATATATATATATATATATATATATATTGTATATATGTATATATATATATATATGTATATATATATATATATATATATATATATATGTATATATAAATATATATAAATATATATATATATATATATATATATATATATATATATATATATATATATATATATATATATATTTACAATACACACATACAGTACATACGTACACGAAGACTAATGAAATCTGTGACTGTGTATGTGCAAATACTTGAACTAATTCGGCTATCTACACATACATACTAGCGCCTGTGTATCAATTCTTGTATATTTCTGTTTATGAATTATACCTTTATTAGTGAAATTGAGATTCTAATGGTCATTTATTAAATAGCCGGCTATATGCCAGCACAGACTCTTGTTCCTTGAATAACCTGTAGGATTGGGTAAGAGATTAATTGCTATATGTTATTTTCCTTGACAATCTTCACATAAGAACTTTCCTGAAAAAGATTCGGGTCTTTTTCTCAGTCATTAAACCCGAATGCCTTTGGAAGGTTTCCAGCATTATTCTTATATATGACTTTTTTTGGCTCAAGGGAAGTCATCGTTAGAAAAACGATAATAGAAGAAACAGTATATTTAGTCTACAATTGTAAGGGGGAAAAAATCAGCCTTTTGATCATACTGTCGTTTTTATGAAAGAAAAAAATACCGAGTTAAGATAGTTAATTACTTATTGAATAGTTAAGGTAAAAAAGCATATGCATAGTAAAGGAATAAAAAAAAAATAAAAAGTGATTGAAGGCTAAAAAGAGCTTCTTATAATGTGAAAGCTTATTGGACAGAAGACAACTTTGGCGTTTGTGTTGCCATGCGCACGATGATTATGTGTATCCCAGAGTATTTGGAGCGGTCTAATGTTTACCCAACACTGGGGATATGCGATTGGTTACGTAAACGAATAAGTGATTTATGAACCACAAAGATGCTGATTTGAGCAAAGCTGCCCACTCCCCCATCCCCTACCCCATAAGTATAGATGGATGGAGCTGTTACACTTGGCAACCGAGGCAGGAAACATTTCTTTGGTTCGACATTATATCCGGGAAAAAAAGATTTATCAGTTTTGGATGGCCTTTGTCTTGATGCCTGGGTTTTATTTTATTTCTTTCCCGAAGGTTTCTTTTAATAATAAGTTATAAGTAGCCGCGGAATGTTGTGTTTATCAATGAGCTTTTGTCCTTTTGAGGGAAGAAAGGAATATTAGAAAATTGGTGAAAAGGAAATATTGAATTATTTCGAAAGTAGATTTACTAACATAAGATCTTTTAACTTGAAAGAATATATATATATATATATATATATATATATATATATATACATATATATATATATATATATATATATATATATATATATATATACATATATATATATATATATATATATATATATATATATATATACATATATATATATATATAGAGAGAGAGAGAGAGAGAGAGAGAGAGAGAGAGAGAGAGAGAGAGAGAGAGAGAGAGAAAGAGAGAGAGATGTATATGTATATATATTATTTTTTTTTTCGAAATTAGCGTGCAGTTACAGTACGCAATTTAAAATACTCCTATCAAACCGTATAAAATCTGTCAGGATAACAAGAGTTGATGTTAATAATAGAGCGTATAATATTGCGTTTATATTATTCATGATACAAAGCATTGAATAGCATTCGTTGTAAGATATTTCCGTTGAAACCTTCTTTACAGCAAACCAAAGACTAATATAATTTGATTCCCCAGAGTTATACAAATTTGCATACTTAAATTTCAACGAAATCTTAGATTTTTCCTTTTTTAGGTTGAGCATTAACCTTCGATTCTTAGTCGAAATATCATCCCCACAATGACAATGTTATGTACAGTTTACTATTTGTTGAGGTGAAATTGATGAATTGGATAAGATTTTGTGTATGAGGGACGTACGTACGCATATGTGTACTCTTGTTCCCGTACATTTTTGCCATTAATATTAAGTTTTACATTCTTTATCCTTAGCATTCTTAATCTTAACGTAGTTGCCTCAAAGATTAACAAAATACTTTCATGACACTTTCCTAGATGGGGTTTTATAGTGATTAATGAAGCTCTCTCTCTCTCTCTCTCTCTCTCTCTCTCTCTCTCTCTCTCTCTCTCTCTCTCTCTCTCTCTCTCTCTCTCTCTCTCTCTCTCTCTCGTAAGTTCATGTTAATGTTTTTTACCCTTGACCCATTTCTGATTTGGAATAGGTGGAGTTGGGAGGACACATCCTTTTGGTTCCTATGTTCGTCTTTAATCATTTTCCATTTTTCACTTGCTCCGGAACAAACAAGCCGACAGACTGTCAATTTCATTATTTGAGGGATGAATCGACAATGAACGCCAATACAGTAGACTTCCACACTTTCATCCAGCTCCTTAGAAAGCTCATCAACAAAGGATAGTTTTTCCTACCAACTCACTGTTTCACTTGTGTGTATATACACTGTATAATCATGTACCTCATAGAAGTTGAGACACTCCGACTACGTCTACCCATCGCCCTTATATAATAGAGTAAGTGTCTGGCTTTACGTATAAATATATTTTTCTGGTCATGCCAGCAGCACGGTCTCTCCCTGTCCCTCGGGTTGAAAGGGAAGGAGTTGTAAGAGGGGGCACCCCAAGAGGTACACTCGGCAATCACAATCTCCCACAAATTGACCAAACTGCCGTGTTGTAGTCAGGAAAGTGGGAAGTGTTGAATCTCGGTGTTTGCATATCTATCTAAATATTTAGCCATTAATTTAGACGGATCGCGTGCATTAGTTCATAATATTTAACCAGGATTTTTTTGGGGGCCCCCATTTTCTTTCTTCAAACTTCCAAATTATAAGTATGTTAAATTTCACTACCCATCGTATTGCTGTCTCTCCACAGGACTACATTAGCTATGACCTTTTACTCGTCACCGTATTTCAGTCTTTGTCACCCTTCCAGCCCTTCTCATTCCTTTTGTACCAATTGTCACCCTTCCAGCCCTTCTCATTCCTTTTGTACCAAGCAATCAAATCATCTCGATTATTTTTTACCTTCGTTCTGCCATTTGAAAACATTTATAAGTCCCAGGTGTTTTTAATCCTTTCTTTTATTGGCTTTCAGTATCCATAATTCAAAAGAGTTTCCTTACAATTGAAACTTATTTCTGATTATATTTCTCTTCCAAGCAATTTTTTTTCAGAGTTAATACAGCTTCCTATGGTTATTATAAGATTCACCTCTTCCTTCAGTTTACCGCACACTCACACATTCTCTCTCTCTCTCTCTCTCTCTCTCTCTCTCTCTCTCTCTCTCTCTCTCTCTCTCTCTCTCTCTCTCTCTCTCTCCATCGTTGACAGCTGGAGCATATTCACGGTATCACCTTTGCTCTATTAACGAAACTGAGCAACGCTGGTGAGGACAGTAATTAGGTGATCACCAAGAAAATACGCGTCGTTGGCTCATAAGGCCCTTGACCATTCACGGCTCCATGCCGGGGACATGCTAAGATTCGGAATGGTAGCACCTGGCGTCACCACCTCTCAAGGTTAAAAATGGCGTTTGATACAGAAATGATTTACAGTATTATATTCTGTTTAGTATATATATATATATATATATATATCTATATATATATATGTATATGTATATATATGTGTATATATATACATATATATATATATATATATATATATATATATACATATACATATATATATATATATATATGTGTACATATATATATAAATATACATATATATAATATATATATACATATATATACATATACAGTATATATATATATATATATATATTTATATATACATATACAGTATATATATACATATATATACAGTATATATATATATATATATATATATATATATATATATTTATATATACATATACAGTATATATATACATATATATACAGTATATATATATATGTATATATATATATATATATATATACATACATACATACATACATTATATATCGGTCTAGGACTTATGGCGGTTTTTTTTTTTTTTTTGGCACAGGAAATTTTGGCGTACGTTTTATTGGCATTGGACTATTTAGCATATTATTTTAAGGATTTATTTTGGCATGGGACTAATTGGCATATTATTATAAAGATCTTTTTGGCATTGGACTTTTAGGCATATTATTATAATTTTTGGGGGGCAGTGGACTTTTTGGCATATTATTAACTTGCCATAAGAATATAAAATAAAGGGATAAAATAAATTGGCACTACATTATAAGCTTTTGTAAAAGGAAATAATGTTGATATATATATTTCTAAAAAGAACAAAAATTTAGTGTAGTTAGTACTTAAATTAAATTGAAACCAAAATATTGATCAAATGATTTCATTCAATTCGCAATTGTGAGCTATGCCTCTCAGATACTCTTGTGGTTTTCTTGCGTCATAATTAGATACGATTCTCCTTATCTTTTCATCTGCCTTTATATATTTTTTCAGCTTTTGTTGTGAGGAAGGACCAGCTATTAAATGCTCTTAATATGCATCTTTTCCTCTCTGCACCGTCTTAATTCCATTAATAAAGCGCCAGATTGTAGGATGATGCATTTTTAATTCAGAGTAAATTCGTCGGTGGGCTGCCACTGCGTGGTTTTTTGTTTTGTCTTCTAGGTTTAATGTTCGGTGATAAAGATTCCAAGTATCCATTGGAAAAGGAGGGGGGGGGGGGGTCTTCCTCGTCTAATTCTGTTTGCCCTGCCTATGTAACTTTCCTCGAACCAATTTAACAATTCTTGAAGATCATCTAGTTAGTACTCCAAAAGAGCATCAACATATATGTCCATGTCTTCCGCGGGCACAAAACAGAGAGCCAGTATCATTTTATTTTTCAAAGCAAATTCTGCATCATTATTGTAAGAATGAGTCATCCGTAGACTCCTGAGATGCTTATGTAGGTTATGGCTTAAATGATAAAAGCATCCTTTTATTTCCGTGTTTGGAAAAACTTCCTTCACTGCTGAGACTGGACCAATTTCAAAATCACACAATAAACCTTTAGGAGTAACTTCTGGACAGGCAAGTTTTAGCATTTCAAATAGCTTAATATACGTCACCCTTTGCTTATTGGGCAAGAGTGCGTAAATAACAGGATGAACCCCTCCAAGTTTCTGGGCCAATATAACGTATACCTGCGAAAACAATAGCGGTGCTAGATTAAAAGTACCGTCCGTACCAGCATCGTACCATGTGTCGGATACAGCCAGGATTTCTTGAAACCATGTTTTTCTTCCAAAAAACTAAGATTCTGTCAGGCAATGGGCAGCTGTCAGCAATCAAAAATTCTTCTTCGGTTCCGTCACAGGCTTTGTAAATTTTGTAATTTTCCGGAATCTGAACATGAAAGAGATTTGTTGGATATGCAGGAGCCTGTTGCATTTCATTACGCTTTCTTCTTATAGTTCTTTCAATAGATTCCCGGCGTGTTATGACTCCATAAGCTGCCTGTGATGCATTTGCTAAGCACTGGTTGACAACAGTCCGTAGCTTGGCATTTTACTGCGGTTTTAATTTGAGCCACTTCAACTGATACTGCAGATGGACCATGGCATTGCTGGTTAATCACTGTGATTACTTCTCCATTTCTCGTGTGGATTCTCCCTTTGCACACATTTATTTTCCACATCGCCAAAACATGATGGAATTATCACGAGCACTACATGTATCAAACATGTAGATCTATCCGTTATGTAAAAACTTCTCTTTTCCTCTTTTGGTCAAAATTTCACGAAACATTATGGGCTCTATACTATAGCAATAAAATGACCAGCACAGAATAAAACTTGCAAACTGAGCAAAATCTAAGAAGTTGTTGAAGTATGGGAAAAGAAACCAGAGAAACCGAAATTGTGTATGAAAGTAATGATAATCATCTAATGGTTAAATGGCCAAATAAGTTAATGACCTATTAGCATTAAATCTATGTAACCTAAAAATAAACAACAATTTCTAGAAAGATTGTTAAGTAGAGACGCCCTTTAAACTAGTCAATTACTAGAAAACCAATTACTTGCAGCAATTTTTTTTTTATAATAATACGCCAAATAGTCCAGTGCCAAAATATACATTGTATGATAATACGCTAATATAGTATAAATGTGTATATAATATATAAATATATAATGTATACCGTGTAGAAACTTAATAGAGAGAGAGAAGTACCTGTGCTAACAAACCCCCTAGTATTTATTTTGCATTACAGTGCCCTCGTTCCCATTAACTGGGAAGTCAAAATATTTCCCTTCCCTAAATTAGAAATTACGAATTAGTCGAGCACCTGATTCGCTTCAGAACGTTCACAAGAACAAGGGTTTAGAATGATAAAGTAAGCGGATGCATTGAAGCTTGAGTTTATAATCGGATTTAGAATAATTCATATGGAAGATTTGTCTGGTTAATGTTAAATTGATCAGTGCCAGTCTTACGTACTGATGTTTAGTATTAGCTAATTGTGTGTTGGAATTCGTGTATTCTTGCACTACGACCTTTATGATTTATCCCGGTGCATTTGAATGAACAGAATTTTATAATTTATGTAGAAGACATTTTTAGTGGGTTCTCCTTTTTGCCGCTTTAATTTCTTCAAGCACCCATGCCGTCTTGAAATTTACAGTAGAATTTCCTACTAACATCCTTTAAATTTAGATAATCAGGCTGCCCTTCAGTTTATCTGTTTTATAACGTAAGCAATATTATGTGAGATAATTCTAAAACATAACAACGTCTGTCAATTTTAATTTGTTTTATCTTTGAATATTACGAAACTTCATTTTTTGAAATTATATTTCACACCTTTATCATCATATAACTATCCAATTTGTACATAAAAAGGTATGCCCCCTTCATTAATTGCATGACTTTAACAACTGACCTTCTGACCAGTATCTCTTTGTAACTCTTATGAAACGATTTTCAAGAAAGCAGTTTTAACATTTTAACGGAAATCTCTCTCTCTCTCTCTCTCTCTCTCTCTCTCTCTCTCTCTTTTTGTACGTATCTGGAAATGTACTATTTTGCAAACGGCATTTTGGACTTTCATTTTGAGTATGTGACCTACATCATGGGCTTTTATGCCATTGATGTGTTGAGAGACTATATTCTTGTCCAGTCAGTCATACTAAGAACCATGCGTGGAACGCTCAAACTTTATGGGTAAACCAACTTATTAAATGTTTGAGACGGTTGCCTCATTAAAGAAAGATGCATGTTATTTATACCTTCTATGTAGGAGGGAGTTGTCAATTCTTTCAATTTTTAGCATTAGTAACTTATTCTCTCTCTCTCTCTCTCTCTCTCTCTCTCTCTCTCTCTCCCATTCAAGAACTGTCACTAGCTCAAATTCTTCCTCTGAGGACGATGTTATGATCATAAGAATAGATGATGAACCTAATACCTCTCTTTGAAAAGAAATATAGGAAAGATTAAGAATCACAATATAATCTATTATTTATTTTTATTGTTATTAATAGGCATAGTTCTTCTCCTTAATCCTCGCACTTAAGAACACACACACATATTTCGAGTAATCGGATAAAGCACGAGCCTGTCATAAAACTGTTAATATAGGAGACAGGTTGGTTGTAAAGAAACATGGAGGAGGAGGAGGAGGATAAAAAATTAATATATTGGATCCTCTCTCTCTCTCTCTCTCTCTCTCTCTCTCTCTCTCTCTCTCTCATAGGAATTTAACGTTGATTTAGTACAATATAGAATGAGTAAATGATAGAGAAAAGTCTGGAAATGAAATCAGAGGAGTGACATGGAAATAGAATGAACCTTTATCTCTGAAAGTAGACGTTGAAGACTTCTCGTATTGAAAACACCGAACAAACGTTATAGAAAATAACAAAGGATTCCATTTTTTTTTCAGGAATTTTATGTAAATCGGATTCTTCTGCTTCAACAAACTTTTTTCTATTACATTTTGACATATTAAAGAGGCCATTTTGGGTTGGCTGTAAACGTGGCATCTGCAACGAAGCCTCTTTCGAAGACTTTTATGCAAGTTTTATTGGGTATAAATATTTAGAATATTGTGCTACACTCTCTCTCTCTCTCTCTCTCTCTCTCTCTCTCTCTCTCTCTCTAGATAAGTAATAGATAAATGAAGGAAATCATATGCAATAATTCTAGTTCATTTCTTATTTTTTGGATAATTTATAGATTTGTTTGGGTATGGATATGGAATAGGCTTCACATATCCCAGTATCAGTGATGTGAAATGTGCTTAATTTATTAATATATATTTTTAAAGAAACATTACAGTCACCTAACTTGATAACATGCATCCATTTCACACATACTTGTAAGTACTTTCATAATTTACATTCAGGAAATTTTATATAGGCTACATGAAAAAACAAATGGTTGAGTGCCTCATTTTTATCATAGGCTATAATTATGTTTAATACAGACAAACATGTAATGCACAACGGTCACAGCTTTTTCTTTGATGTTACGGATGATTATAGAAGCCCAGTCGGTTTTATATTAATGATACACATCCCCCTTACGGTGAACCTTGCATGACACAATGTAGATTGTAGACAGTCCTAAGGTTCCTTGCAGAGCCGTATTTCCGCCAACTGATATGGATTCTAAGTTTCAGTTCATCATTTTTAGTTTCCTTGGTTTTCTCTCATGAAGCTATTTAGCTACTTTATCGTTATATTGTATCTCCATTTTGTATGTAAAAATTAAATCTGCAATACTGGGTCAGTGTTCAACACCTTAAAGTGTTCACGCTTTAACCTTAAACGACCAAGTAATATACGGTTGTGAAAGAGAATATACCTGTATATAGTTTGTATTTATACGACTATATGCATAACTGCTTATTAGAAATATGCAGATTGAAAAATTACATAGAATCAAGATCAACGTCTTGTTGTTTTAGTAATTTATTCAGTAACTGTCCATAAGATTTTTATTTTATTTCTTATATAAATTCATTTATCCTTATAAGTTTTGCTTTTTGTCAGTTGTGAAACTCAAAATTCCATAGAAAATTTATGAATATTGAAGGAAACGGTTCTTGCTTCTCAATAGAATAATTTCACACAATGCCGTTCACTGGATTTATCCTCAAAATCATGGACATAAAAGGCTTAAGCAGAATGCAAAAAAAGTAAAATACTTTATTCTTCTAAAAGAATAATTGCTTCTTCGAGAGAAATTCCCATTAATATACTGATTTTGGCAGTACATTTGTTAAGACATCAATAATAAATAAAATATCTTACTTGAATTATAAGCTGGCTGGGTTACCCACCAAATTACTTTTAATGGACACTCATCATCTTAGCTTACCTTTCATTAGCATTCTATATTAACTGTACTTTATCTAATCATACAGTTGCATTGTAAAATATCAATAACTGTTTCATGTAGAAATCATGTTTTGTCACAAAGCCATCCCATCAATGAAGATGTCCTCTTGAGGATTATTTAAGATTTAGTCTTTTCTTATAAGGTTTTCATATCTCTCTCTCTCTCTCTCTCTCTCTCTCTCTCTCTCTCTCTCTCTGAAAATGTTCCATGTTAGTAATGAATTAGTATTGTAAATTATAGTTTCAGTGGAATATGTCGTCGAGATCTTTCATTATTCTTTATTAGAATAAATTAGAAAATTAATAATTCTTTTATACGGATTTCATCCTGTTGCAAATTATTAGCATATGTTTTTCCATGCGCTGTATTTTTTTCCTTAAAATAATTGATAAAATTCAGTTACTGTTAATAGATTGGTCATGCAGTACGCTGCCCATTCTTTTATATATTTTAACGCCTTTTTGCCAAGGGACATAACCATATAATGTTTTAATTTCTATTGTTCTAGTTTTTATATTCACAAATAACTTCTGTTATGCTGATGTTTACAGAGAGAACCCTTATTTTTTGTTTTTGTTCATACCTATATCACTCTCTCTCTCTCTCTCTCTCTCTCTCTCTCTCTCTCTCTCTAGATTTATAACTTTCCCCCTCTACGCCACATATTCTTTTTCTGCTTCCCTTTATTAATGGCGGTTTCCTTGTTGGGGTTCCTTTTTTCCAAACCAGTTTTTCACAAAGAAAGGAAAAAGAAGTCTGTATAAAGTAATCATATTTTTTACCAGTATATTTTTAGATTTTTTCCAGACTCCAGATATTTAATAGAGAGAAATTGCAAAGGTTTTATTTCTAAGAGATTATATAATATCACTATTTATGGGCACGTTCTTGTTATAAATTACCTTTAGCTGAAATAATATTATCTATAGTATTATTCACCTCTTAATCCTTTAAAAGAAAACAATCCGTTTTATATGAAAGCGATTGAAGTATTGTGTGTAGGTGTTCACATGAAACATATTTTGAATATCATACGTCTGATAGATGATCCATATTCCCCTAACTTGGGATTGTTTACTCTAACCAAGAATACTCAATCATTATTAAACGTTTCACTGCCTTTAGATATGTTTCATGTAAAGCATACCCTCCTAGACATTACAGTATTTTATTAACGAAATACACTTATTGGTAAGTTTCTCTCCGATTGTCTGTCTATGTCAGTATGTGCCATGGTCTTCCACTGTCTTGGGTTAGCGTTCTCTTGCTTGAGGGTACACTCGGGCACGCTTCTATCTAGTTTCTCTTCCTCTTTTTTGTTAAAGTTTTTATAGTTTTTATAGGAAATATTTATTTTAATATTACTATGCTTAAAATATTTTATTTTTCTTTATTTCCTTTCCCCACTGGGTTATTTTCCCTGTTGGGACCCCTGGGCTTATAGCATCCTGCTTTTCCAACTAGGGTTGTAGCTTAGCATTAAATAATGATAATAATAATATGACGCACTTGCCTATCTATCGTAACCGCTACACGATTTTAGTAATTTCACGGAAACATTATGTTTTGTCGATTTTGACTAATTTCCAAAGTGTCCTTTTGTCTTATATTAATCCTCTTTGACCTCTCTGAAGACCCGTATGGCATGAGGCCTTAAGGCCGATTCACACGACCCGTTTTCTTTCCGACAGGCTGGGTGGTGGCTAACCGCCGTCGAAATGTTGTACACCCAGCAACAAAACCGTTGTCGCCTGGCCAGACCTGACTTGTGGAGATCATGCCCCTCTTGCCCTGAAAGGTGGCCGACGTTAAAAAACCGAGACATCGTTAGGAAGGTTCGAATGTGAGGAGGAGGGAAATTACCGATATCACTCAAAGAAATGCGATGAAGAGAGAGAACATTTTTATTCTTTTAAGAAATGTAATCTTAAATACGAAACTAACTCATCAAATGATTTTATCATAACTTCTTATGTGAATTTTCCTATCCTAATTCTACATAAAATTTTCTTGAATAATATTGGAACTGAATATTCATATTAATATTCATAACATGGAAATATCCTTCATTGGTATTTTCTTAAGCAATTCCTCTCTCTCTCTCTCTCTCTCTCTCTCTCTCTCTCTCTCTCCACATACATACACACTGTAGCCTATGCATTATATGTAGGGGCTGGTAATGTATCGTTTCAAATAGCACCTATTTGGTCACCAATCATTATTAAGTGGCCATTTGTTAAAAATTTCGAAGGTAATGAGGTTTAAAGGTTTTGTTGTTGATTTCAGTGTTTTCCTTTGATTTTGATCATGAGCCACGTAGCTCGGTGTGGTTGGGGTCAGCTTTTGTCACGGGTTACTTGGCTCCGGCCCTCTTAGAGAAAATGGTATTGTTTGCTATATCAATTATATAAGTTAAAAATGCATCATCAGTTAACATAATCTATATTATTTCAGAAGTGATTAGTGAAAATAAAATATGGGAAATGACATGAGATGAAAGTTCATTGGTGCATTATTATAGTGATGATGTGGTATATAGGATGTAGGGTATAACAGATTAAACTATCAACACATTGTTTACTCAAATTATCTGGTTCGGTGTCAATAACCTTAGATGTCAGGATGACAAAAAACTCTTAATCAATCAATCAATCAATTAATCAAATTATCTGGGCAAGTCTCTCACTTCCAAGCGAACCCCCTTCCTTGGTGACGCTTGCTCAAAGGTCAAAGTCTAGCTGACTTCACCCTTCCAAAGGCAAAAGGAAATATTTCCTTAACATTGACTATTCGTATTATTAGGATTTTATTCGTCGTTTCATGTCCTGATGTCCAACACCTTAAAAGTGTTCCCCCGGTAAGATCCTCAAGAAGTCCAATACTCTCGATATTTGTTCAATTAGTCTTTCGCATATTCACTTCGTTATTTATAATTTTTATATAATTTTAAACACCTGGAAAGCAATCTGTATGAAATATTATCATCTTAGTATTTTGTTTTTCATTTACTAAAAATTTACACCAGAAGGATCTCATCATAACTGTGAGACCTTTAAACCTCAAACGTGGGGATGGGGGTAGAAGGATATAACCAGGTGGGAGTTAAAGATGATGGTGGAAAGGTAGCAATTGGGTGATCTTAATGTATGGCTTGACGAGGTTTGTTTATTAGCATTTATGAAGCGATGATTATGGTAATACCCCTATTGATAACATTTAATATCAATGATTCCAACTCGCAATGAAAACGGTCATATGTTGTTCTTACATTGTTTTTCGGTGGCCACTGAACATCTTTGGAATGGGAATCTTCACCCGAAAAAAAT
Organism: Palaemon carinicauda; assembly: GCF_036898095.1. Taxonomy (NCBI): domain Eukaryota; kingdom Metazoa; phylum Arthropoda; class Malacostraca; order Decapoda; family Palaemonidae; genus Palaemon; species Palaemon carinicauda. Next base: position 19,319,163 of record NC_090746.1, read on the forward strand.
ACAATTCCAGCACTATCTTGCAAAGTAGTTAGCAGTCTTATGTGATCCTTGGGAACATCCAAATAATATAAAATATTAGATACAGGTAATATGTATATACACACACATATATATATATATATATGTGTGTGTATATATATATATATGTGTGTATATATATATATATATATATATGTATATATATATATACATACATACAGAGAGAGAGAGAGAGAGAGAGAGAGAGAGAGAGAGAGAGTTATAAGGATTTTGGATGTCTCAAAGACCTCTTAGTCCATTCGCAGAGACTCCATTGGCTCTTTGGTAGAGCGATTTAGTTTAAGCATTTGAAGAGTTCTTATGATCTTATCTAATTTATTCTAGAGAGAGAGAGAGAGAGAGAGAGAGAGAGAGAGAGAGAGAGCAGCTGCTAGAATAATGCATACAAAGGATATATCATTCCGACGTATATTATTTGAAATAGTCAGTTCCCACAATATTTAAGGATGTCCCATATAAAAATGTAATAAGGAATTCAAATATATCGGTGTGATTATATTTTTCGATAAGTATTCTCGAAAACGATTGCATTTCTTAAAAGAATAAGAGATAAGGCCTCTCCATCTCTTTCATATTTATATATATATATATATATATATATATATATATATATATATATATATATATATATATATATATATACATACACAAGTTTTTACAAGTCTACCCTACATATTCTTGTCGAATTCTGGAATCTGTTCTTAGACTTGAAAGCAATCCCTCTCCACTATGATAGATGATTAGTGAGTTTGCAACGCGTGGTTATTTATCATGAATATATATCAGTAACAATGTGTTGCAAACACTAATCAGCTATCATAGTGGAGATGAGTTTATTTCAAATCTAAGAATAGATTCCTAAATCCGACAGGAATATGTACGGTAGACTTGTAATAAACTTGTATTTGTCTTGATAGCATGGTTGGTTGCAGTTTACAAGCATGGTGCAGCTAAGAGGCATAGGCTCGAATTTATGCCCAGCCAGAGGCTGTTATCATAAATGAATTTCTTGTGGATATTCACTTCCAAAGATAGGATTCGATATTAAATGCCATTTTGGTTGATATTTACATTAATTAAAATCAAATGTGTTAGTCATATATATTTGATATTTACATTAATTAAAATCAAAAGTGTTAGTCATATATATATATATATATATATATGTATATACATATACACATATATATATATTTATATTTATATATATAGATAATATATATATA
>NC_090746.1:19320927-19343427 GCF_036898095.1 Palaemon carinicauda
CATGAAAAGCAGAGGCAAGGGACAGTGACAATGCCTTTAGAGACTATCCGTGATCAGCGCCCAAGCCCCAATCTCCACCTAAGCAAGGACCAGGGAGGAGCAAGCAATGGCTGTTGATGACTCAGCAGGTAGACATATAGGTTCTTCCAAACCCTCACTATTGAGCGTGAACGGATATCGAACTTAAGTCCAGTAGATCACTAGGCAAGGACGTTTCTAATGGGCTCGCAACTTCACACCACAAAACCAAAATAGTAAGGATCATACCCCCTTAGAGTCACTTCTTCTAAAGGTAGAAATGTGCTTGTGAAAATGTGTATATATGAATAAGTGTGTGTATAACTCCACTCGTGTTCATTTATCAGAATCGTTAGTAGTTCAGATTTTTCAAGTAGGTTAAAAGGCTTTCTCGATGGACAGACTTGCGTAAGTCACTTTATGACTTAATTATTTGTCAGTTTATTTAGGGTTGCAGGTTGGTTAACAAGTATAGTATTAACAGTTAATAATATCCCTTATATAATAAAGAACACGTGTCTGGCTATTATATATATATATATATATATATATATATTCGGTAACGCTCAGCTCTCCCTGTTCCTCGGGGATAAGGGGGTACGTGTTTGTTCATATCTATCTAAATATTTAGCCGTAATATTTGACTGGTTGCGTACACTAGTTATAATGATAGTAATCACAATAATGATATTACTGGTGATAATATCTGAAATTGGTTATATTTTTTCAAATTAAAAGCTCGACTCTCATAACTCGGCTTGCATTTTCTTTGAATAAAGTTCGATGACAAACTGGTTAAGTGATAAAAAAAATCGGCAAATTATAAAGAAAACCCGAAGGGGTATTAAAATAGTGGGAATGGCGAATAAATAATTTCAATTCATGTATTTGATAATTCTGATCTTAAACAGGTGCTATTTTGAAATGTTTCTTTGTAAAATGTTCTGAAATAATCTGTAAGTCGATGGTAGAAGCATAGAAGGTCAATCTGGATCAAAGAGCAGCTATAAACATCAATTAGTGGCACTTAAAAAATTCTGGCATTAGGGAAGGAAAGAGGTCTTCGGTTTTTTAACTTGTCAGTTTCAGCCTGTATTGTTACATCCACTTCATATAATTTTCCTTTTAACCTATTTTTATTATGCATTTTGAAATAACCTTTCTTATTTTTCAATTCTAATTTTATCCATATAGACGGCTTATATAAACAAATAGATAGAATTGTGTCATTTAAATCAAAAGGAACTAGTTGGTGAATGAAGAACACTTTCGGTGTTATCAAGTAAGAGAGAAATTAATTTTAAAATTAATGAAAGCACATAACCAATTGATCTGCCATAATGAGGAAGGTAGAGTGGATATAAGGATATTTATCTTCCTGTTGACTTAGTGGTGAATATATCCGTTCTTGATCATCAGATATAATACTGAAGCCCTTCTAGTTTATTTCCACGTAAAGTGAGAACGAATTACTCTCGTGGTTTTGATGCCCTTTCTTCATCATTACATTTTTTACAGCGATTGCATAAAGAGAACCGTAGTGATAATATTCAATAGAAATAACTCTTAAAAATGCGAGTCATACTAGTTCATGTTTATGTACTCTACTATGGCGAATATAGACAAGAACAAACGATATATAATTATTTTACGTTCCTTGTCTTTTTCTTTCATTACACTCTGACAATCACCCCCACACATCTTATATTTTTCTCATCTTTTATTCATATAATTGTAATCACGTTAAGTGATGTTAGGGAAGACGCAGGACCATGAAGAGGTCCGTTGACCTAAAAAGGTAGAGAGAGACCTTCTGGCGGCCCTTACATTATGGACTTCACGGGCCAAGGGCCTATGAGTTTTTTATCTTTATTTGGTGATGAAAATCCGGGATTCATGCTGACATCGACTTCTTGCTAAGCCGGGTCTAGATGTAACTATATTCTTCTGGCTGTCATTATTGTAAGGAGAAAGGAGCATTTCTTGAGGAAGGAGAAATTGATACGTCGTTGTTGTTCGGTCTTGATTATATATTAATATGATTCTTATAGTGAGGCTCGTTTGCTTTAAACCCTATCATGTTTCTTTGTTCATTCTTCCACACCTGACCCTACCCTTTAGTTATTTGCGACAGGAATAAACAACGAACTGGAAAGGCAAGATGCAATGAATTATGTACTATGAGGTGTACTAAATGAGGCTAGAAACCGAGTGGCGAAACTCATAAATGAGAGAGAGAAAATTATGGTAAATGACTTTAAATAATAAAGGAAAGGATGAAAGAATGAGGAGAAATGGATTGTCAAAAGACTTGGTTATAACGAGACCGTATTGATGAATCTCACTTATATAATGGAGGAAGAAGACGCCGAATTAAAGAAAAAAAATGGGTCGAGAAGCTGGGATAGGGAAGATGGAGAGGATGAGGTCGAAATTTGAAATTATAATGATATTGCCTGGCGATAGTTTCTTAATTTGTCAGAAAATAGAGGGAAGGGTGGGTGTTGAAATGAAATGTTAGAGGGAAATAAAGACGGGGAATGGGGGAATGGAATAGAAGATATCAATGGTTGAAATTAGGAATGCTAGAAATAAATGTAAGCAGTATTTTGTTCCTGCAAGAGAGAGAGAGAGAGAGAGAGAGAGAGAGAGAGAGAGAGAGTTGAACATTGTTATTATAGTATTTGTATAAATGGCAGTTTTAAATAATTCGAGAGAGAGAGAGAGAGAGAGAGAGAGAGAGAGAGAGAGAGGGAGAGTTGAACATTGTTATTATAGTATTTGTATAAATGGCAGTTTTAAATAATTCGAGAGAGAGAGAGAGAGAGAGAGAGAGAGAGAGAGAGAGAGAGAGAGAGAATTATAGTATTTGTATAAATGGCAGTGGTACATAATTCGAATTCTTAATGAAAATGCAGAGAAACAACAATAAGAGTTATGGACTAGCCTCTAGGGATTGTTAATGAATATAGCCCACGTACTTAAGGCAGACAGTGTGTTTCCGCAGGACATGAGACCGAAATTAAAGGAAGATAAGCATGGTATGGAGTGCTTTTGGTAAACAAAATGACATTATGATATGTAAAATGCCCGTTTCTTTAAGAAACTTTATTTATGTAATCTTTTAAAGATTGTGTTTTTACCGAACTTGTTCAGAATGAAAATAAAAGATTATGCGTAAATACTATTGGCTACACGTGTTTTATGTATGGCAAATTGGTTTGATATTTATAATGGAAGCAAATCGGTTTTTTTTATTGTAAAACTAGATGAAAACACAACACGTTAACCTAATCAGGAAATTATCCATCTTGATATCAAATTGAATGTTGTTTCTCGCAGTCCGTGTTCAAAAGGACCTAGGGGCAGGATGGCAACAGCTGAGTTCTCCACCCTAGCTGTCGGGTCAAGGGGTATAATGTATAGTATTTTAACATATTTAATTCTTTTAATATAAAAGCGTTTCCTTATTCAGGCCAAACTCTAGGAAAAAATCACAGCCAAATTCACCGCCAAATTCATACTTTCACTGCAGAATCATATATTAACCCTTAATCTAGTAAAACTTCTCAGCATGCATATATATATATATATATATATGTGTGTGTGTGTGTGTGTGTGTGTGAGTGTATCCTTTCTGAGTGGATATTCATTAACGCGGGTAATGCTTTTCTGTATCGCTGATCAGCAAAGCTGTACTAGTTAGGGGTACCCATTCTAAGTTGATTTTCTATGAGCGATCACACTAAAGTCGTCCATCATGACCAATCCGCAGTGGCAAGCGAGGTGATGAAAATGGCCAAACCCCAGACAAGAATTGCCATGCCTGAGGCCTTTGCCCTGCAGTGGACTGGAAATGGCTGCATTTGTTATATATATATATATATATATATCACGCCGAAAGAGACTAGGGTGCATATTATCTTCGATTTACATAAAGAAAGTCTGGTCCATGATTTTTCCGCTCCTTGAGAACTTGTTTCTTTCAGCTCGAGTGGCACTTGACACGCACTCATCGAGTTCTAATTGCCTCCTTCCCTTCAGCTGCCCTGTTCTCGATCCGTCCATTGGCTGACGTGCTGCAGACATTTAATGATTTTTATTCCATAAGGTACAACAGAATTTTGTATGATACTTAAATCGCACAGTAACTAGGATTCTTTTTTCCTGGATCCATTCTTTTATTTACTGGGTTTACTACGTTTCTAAGATGATGTTTTTAGGAAATTTCTTTGAGGGCAATAAACATTCCATTATTTTTTTATTCAAGTATAATGACAAAGGTTTGGAATATTCCCTGTTAGAGCCCCTGGTCTTATAGCATCCTGCTTTTCCAACTATGGTTGTAGCTTAGCAAGTAGTAATACGTTTTCCGGCAGTTATTGTCATGAGAATCCATGAGAATTTAGAGTGCAATTATTTTTCCAAGATTGAAGGAAAATGCAGTCATACGTAATTTGGGCATCAAAACTACAAGTTCCGTATGAAGTAAGATAAACTTAGTATCTAATTGCAGAGGGAAATATTTTGCTTGCAGACCTTATCTTATTGTGGCAGTTAGTGTTTAGCCTATTTTCCAAGGGAATAATAAATTGGTATAAGTTAGTCTGCATTATGATAAGTCTTTATATTTTACACAGAATACTTTAAAGCCAGATTACTGAAGGATCGGCTGTATGCACATGCAATGTTTGATATACTGTTTATATACAACAACAAATGCATCTGTTTCGGGTCCATTGCAGGACAAAGGTTTCAGACATTTCTTTATTCATTTTGGGGATTTTCCACTTTTCATCACAACGCTGGCTAGTGTGGATTGGTGATGGTGGGACACTTTAGTCTGATCGCTCGCAGCAAACCAACCTAGTATGGGTGGCTCCGACTAGTACAGTTTTGCTGATTATAACGATATTATAGTATAAAGTACACATTTTCCGTATATAGGCTATGCGAAAAACAAAGTTTTTATTTAGCTTTCGAAGGGACTATTTCCCTTCATCTTTAGAATACAAATAGTTATGCATTTCAAAAAGAGGAACAGAAAAAGTTTGTGTGATTATAGAAGAACCTCCACAGTCTGGGCTTCAAAAAAAAAAAAAAAACATAATTCAAGGCGGTTTGTTTATATCTTTTAAAACTTTACTTTCATTTTTATATTATTAATGTAAGTGTTAATAAGTTATCTATATATATATATATATATATATATATATATATACATACAATACACACATACAGTACATACGTACACGAAGACTAATGCAATCCGTGACTGTGTATGTGCAAATACTTGAAATAATTTGGCTATCTACACATACGTACTAGCGCCTGTGTATCAATTCTTGTATATTTCTGTTTTTGAATGATACCTTTATTAATGATATTGAGATTCTAATGGTCATTGATTAAACAGCCGGCTATATGCCAGCACAGACTCTTGTTCCTTGAATAACCTGTAGGATTGGGTAAGAGATTAATTGCTATATGTTATTTTCCTTGACAATCTTCTCATAAGAACTTTCCTGAAAAAGATTCGGGTCTTTTTCTCAGTCATTAAACTCGAATGCCTTTGGAAGGTTTCCAGCATTATTCTTATATATGACTTTTTTTGGCTCAAGGGAAGTCATCGTTAGAAAAACGATAATAGAAAAAACAGTATATTCAGTCTACAATTGTAAGGGAAAAAATCAGCCTTTTGATCATACTGTCGTTTTGTTGAAAGAAAAAAAAATACCGAGTTAAGATAGTTAATTACTTATTCAATTGTTAAGGTAAAAAAGCATACGCATAATAAAGGAATAGAAAAAAAGAATAAAAAGGGATTGAAGGCTAAAAAAAGCTTCTTATAATGTGAAAGATTATTGGACAGAAGACAACTTTGGCGTTTGTGTTGCCATGCGCACGATGATTATGTGTATCCCAGAGTATTTGGAGCGGTCTAATGTTTACCCAACACTGGGGATATGCGATTGGTTACGTAAACGAATAACTGATTTATGAACCACAAAGATGCTGATTTGAGCAAAGCTGCCCACTCCCCATCCCCCACCCCACAAGGATAGATGGATGGAGCTGTTACTCTTGGCAACCGAGGCAGGAAACATTTCTTTGGTTCGACATCAACTCCGGGAAAAAATAGATTTATCAGTTTTGGATGGCCTTTGTCTTGATGCCTGGCTTTAATTTCATTTCTTTCCCGAAGGTTTCTTTTAATAATAAGTTATAAGTAGCCGCGGAATGTTGTGTTTATCAATGAGCTTTTGTCTCTTTGAGGGAAGTGAGGAATCTTAGAAAATTGGTGAAAAGGAAATATTGAATTATTTCGAAAGTAGATTTACTAACATAAGATCTTTTAACTTAAAAGAATATATATATATATATATATATATATATATATTTATTTATTTATTTATTTATATATATATTATATATAATATATATAAATATATGTATATGTATATATATTATTTTTTTTTCGAAATTTGCGTGCAGTTACAGTTCACAATTTATAATACTCCTATCAAACAGTATAAAATTTGTCAGGATAATAAGAGTTAATGTTAATAATAGAGCGTATAATATTGCGTTTTTTATTATTCATGATACAAAGCAGTGAATAGCATTCGTTGTAATATATTTCCGTTGTAACCTTCTTTACAGCAAACCAAAGACTAATATAATTTGATTCCCCAGAGTTATACAAATTTGTATACTTAAATTTCAACGGATTTTGAGGAATGGAAAGATTCATGTGCCTCTCAGCAGATGCATGTAATTTGCCTTAGCGACAAAAATCTTAGTTTTATATATATATATATATATATATACATATATATATACATATATATATATATATATATACATATATATATATATATATACATATATATATATATATATATACATATATATATATATATATATATACAATGACAATGTTGTGTACAGTTTACTATTTGTTGAGGCGAAATTAATAAATCGGATGTTTTTGTGTATGAGTGACGTACGTACGCATATGTGTCCTCTTTTTCCCGTACATTTTGCCTTTAGTATTAAGTTTTACATTCTTTATCCTTAGCATTCTTAATCTTAACGTAATTGCCTCAAAGATTAACAAAATACTTTCATGATACTTTCCTAGATGGGGTTTTATAGTGATTAATGAAGCTGAAGCCCTCTCTCTCTCTCTCTCTCTCTCTCTCTCTCTCTCTCTCTCTCTCTTGTAAGTTCATGTTTATGTTTTTTACCCTTGAGCCATTTCTGATTTGGAATAGGTGGAGTTGGGAGGACATCCTTTTGGTTCCTATGTTCGTCTTTAATCCTTTTCCATTTTTTACTTGCTCCGGAGCAAACAAGCCGACAGATTGTCAATTTCATTATTTGGGGGATGAATCGAGGATGAACGCCAATGCAGTAGACTTCCACACTTTCATCCAGCTCCTTAGAAAGCTCATCAACAAAGGATAGTTCTTCCTACCAACTCACTGTTTCACTTGCGTGTATATACACTGTATAATCTTGTACCTCATAGAAGTTGAGACACTCCGAATACGTCTACCCATCGCCCTTATATAATAGAGAAAGTGTCTGGCTTTATGTATAAATATATTTTTCTAGTCAAGCCAGCAGCATGGTCTCTCCCCGTCCCTCGGGTTGAAAGGGAAGGAGTTGTAAGAGGGGGTACCCCAAGAGGTACACTCGGGAATCACAATCTCCCACAAATTGACCAAACTGCCGTATTGTAGTCAGGAAAGTGGGAAGTGTTGAATCTCGGTATATGCATATCTATCTAAATATTTAGCTATTAATTTTGACGGATCGCGTGCATTAGTTCATAATATTTAACCAGGATTTTTTTTGGGGGGCCCATATTTTCTTTCTTCAAACTTCCAAACTATACGTATATTAAATTTCACTACCCATCGTATTGCTGTCTCTCCACAGGACTATATTAGCTATGACCTTTTACTCGTCACCGTATTTCAGTCTTTGTCACCCTTCCAGCCCTTCTCATTCCTTTTGTACCAAGCAATCAAATCATCTCGATTAGTTTTTTACCTCTCGTTCTGCCATTTGAAAACATTTATAAGTCCCAGGTGTTTTTAATCTTTTATTTTTATTGACTTTCAGTATCCATCATTCAAAAGAGTTTCCTTACAATTGAAACTTATTTCTGATTATATTTCTCTTCCAAGCAATTTTTTTTCAGAGTTAATACAGCTTCCTATGGTTATTATAAGATTCACCTCTTCCTTCAGTTTACCGCACACACTCACATTCTCTCTCTCTCTCTCTCTCCATCGTTGACAGCTGAAGCATATTCACGGTATCACCTTTGTTCTATTAACAAAGCTGAGCAACGCTGGTGAGGACAGTAATTAGGTGATCACCAAGAAAATACGCGTCGTCGGCTCATAAGCCCCTTGACCATTCACGGCTCCATGCCGGGGACATGCTAAGATTCGGAAGGGTAGCACCTGGCCTCACCACCTCTCAAGGTTAAAAATGGCGTTTGATACAGAAATAATTTACAGTATTATATTCCGTTTAGTATGTATATATATATATATATATATATACATACATACATACACACATACATACATAATATATCTGTATAGGACTTTTGGCGTAGTTTTTTGGCACAGGAAATTTTGGCGTACGTTTTATTGGCATTGAACTATTTAGCATATTATTTTAAGGATTTATTTTTGGCATGGGACTAATTGGCATATTGTTATAAAGATCTTTTTGGCATTGGACTTTTAGGCATATTATTATAATTTTTTTTTGGGGGGACAGTGGACTTTTTGGCATATTATTAACTTGCCATAAGAATATAAAATAAAGGGATAAAATAAATTGGCACTACATTATAAGTTTATTGTAAAAGGAAATAATGTTGATATATATATATATATATATATATAAAGCAAGTTAGTACTAAAATTAAATTGAAACAAAAATATTGATAAAATTATTTAATTCAATTTGCAATTGTGAGCTATGCCTCTCAGATACTCTAGTGGTTCTCTAAGCGTCATAATTAGACACGATTCTCCTTATCTTTTCATCTGCCTATAAATATTTTTTCAGCTTTTGTTGTGGGGAAGGACCAGCTATTAAATGCTCTTAATATGCATCTTTTCCTCTCTGCTCCCTCTTAATTCCATCAATAAAGCGCCAGATTGTAGGATGGTGCATTTGTAATTCAGATTAAATAAGTCGGTGGGCTGCCACTGAGTGTGGTTTTTTTTTTTTTTTTTTTTTTTTTTTTTTTAGGTTTAATGTTCGGTGATAAAGATTCCAAGTATCCATTGGAAAAGGGAGAGGGCCTCTTCCTCGTCTAATTGTGTTTCCCCTGCCTATGTAACTTTCCTCGATCCAATTTAACAATTCTTGAAGATCATCTAGTTAAGACTCCGAAAGAGCATTAACATTTTATGTCCATGTCTTCCGCGGGCACAAAAACAGAGAGCCAGTATCATTTTATTTTTCAAAGCAAATTCTGCATCATTGTTGTAAGAATGAGTCATCCCTAGACTCCTGAGATGCTTATGTAGGTTATGGCTTAAATGGTATAAGCATCCTTTTATTCTATGTTTGAAAAAACTTCCTTCACTGCTGAGACTGGACCAATTTCAAAATCACACAATAAACCTTTAGGAGTAACTTCTGGACAGGCAAGTTTTAACATTTCAAATAGCTTAATATACGTCACCTTTTGCTTATTGGGCAAGAGTGCGTAAATAACGGGATGAACTCCTCCAAGTTTCTGGGCCAATATACGTATACTTGCGAAAACAATAGCGGTGCTCGATTAAAAGTACCGTCCGTACCAGCAGCGTACCATGTGTCGGATACAGCCAGGATTTCTTGAAACCATGTTTTTCTTCCAAAAACTAAGATTCTGTCAGGCGATGGGCCGCTGTCAGCAATCAAGAATTCTTCGGTTCCGTCACAGGCTTTGTAAATTTTGTAATTTTCCGGAATCTGAACATGAAAGAGATTAGTTGGATTTGCAGGAGCCTGTTGCATTTCATTACGCTTTCTTCTTATAGTTCTTTTAATAGATTCCCGGCGTGTTATGACTCCATAAGCTCCCTGTGATGCATTTGCTAAGCACTGGTTGACAACAGTCGAAGTATTTTCTAAGGTTTCCGTTGCTCAGCATTTTACAGCGGTTTAATTTGAGCCACTTCAACTGATACTGCAGATAGACCATGGCAGTGCTGGTTAATCACTTTGATTACTTCTCCATTTCTCGTATGGATTCTCCCTTTGAACACATTTTTTTCCCCCATCGCCAAAAACATGATGGAATTATCACGAGCGCTACATGCATCAAACATTTAGATATATCCGTAATGTAAAGAACTTCTCTTTTTCCTCTTTTGGTCAAAATTTCACGAAGCATTATGGGCTCTATACTATAGCAATAAAATGACCAGCACAGAATAGAATAGAACTTGCAAACTGAGCAAAAATCTAAGAAGTTGTTGAAGTATGAGAAAAGAAACCAGAGAAACCAAAATTGTGTATGAAAGTAATGATAATCATCTAATGGTTAAATGGCCAAATAAGTTAATGACCTATTAGTATTAAATCTAAGTAACCTAAAAATAAACAATTTCTAGAAAGATTGTTAAGTAGAGACGCCCTTTAGAACTAGTCAATTACTAGAAAATCAACTACTTGCAGCAATTTTTTTTATAATAATACGCCAAATAGTCCAGTGCCAAAAATATACATTGTATGGTAATACTCTAATATAGTATAAATGCGTATATAATATATAAATATACTAAAATATAATAATGTATACCGTGTAGAAAATTAATAGGAGAGAGAAGAAGCACCTGTGCTAACAAACCCCCTAGTATTTATTTTGCATTACAGTGCCCTCGTCCCCATTAACTGGGAAGTCAAAATATTCTCCCTTCCCTAAATTAGAAATTACGAATTAGTCGAGCACCTGATTCGCTTCAGAACGTTCACAAGAACAAGGGTTTAGAATGATAAAGTAAGCGGATGCATTGAAGCTTGAGTTTATAATCGGATTTAGAATAATTCATATGGAAGATTTGTCTGGTTAATGTTGAATTGATCAGTGCCAGTCTTACGTACTGATGTTTAGTATTAGCTAATTGTCTGTTGGAATTCGTGTATTCTTGCACTACGACCTTTATGATTTATCCCGCTGCATTTGAATGAACAGAATTTTATAATCTATGTAGAAGACATTTTTAGTGGGTTCTCCTTTTTTGCCGCTTTTATTTCTTCAAGCACCCCATGCCGTCTTGAAATTTACAGTAGAATTTCCTACTAACATCCTTTAAATTTAGATAATCAGGCTGCGCCTTCAGTTTATCTGTTTTATAACGTAAGCAATATTATATGAGATAATTCTAAAACATAACAACGTCTGTCAATTTTAATTTGTTTTATCTTTGAATATTACGAAACTTCATTTATTGAAATTATATTTCACACCTTTATCATCATATAACTATCCAATTTGTACATAAAAAGGTATGCCCCCTTCATTAATTGCATGACTTTAACAACTGACCTTCTGACCAGTATCTCTTTGTAACTCTTATGAAACGATTTTCAAGAAAGCAGTTTTAACATTTTAACGGAAATTCTCTCTCTCTCTCTCTCTCTCTCTCTCTCTCTCTCTCTCTCTTGTACGTATCTGGAAATGTACTATTTTGCAAACGGCATTTTGGACTTTCATTTTGAGTATGTGACCTACATCATGGGCTTTCATGCCATTGATGTGTTGAGAGACTATATTCTTGTCCAGTCAGTCATACTAAGAACCATGCATGGAACGCTCAAACTTTATGGGTAAACCAACTTATTAAATATTTGATACGGTTGCCTCATTAAAGAAAGATGCGTGTTATATATACCTTCTATGTAGGAGGGAGTTGTCAATTCTTTCAATTTTTAGCATTAGTAACTTATTCTCTCTCTCTCTCTCTCTCTCTCTCTCTCTCTCTCTCTCTCTTGTACGTATCTGGAAATGTACTATTTTGCAAACGGCATTTTGGACTTTCATTTTGAGTATGTGACCTACATCATGGGCTTTCATGCCATTGATGTGTTGAGAGACTATATTCTTGTCCAGTCAGTCATACTAAGAACCATGCATGGAACGCTCAAACTTTATGGGTAAACCAACTTATTAAATATTTGATACGGTTGCCTCATTAAAGAAAGATGCGTGTTATATATACCTTCTATGTAGGAGGGAGTTGTCAATTCTTTCAATTTTTAGCATTAGTAACTTATTCTCTCTCTCTCTCTCTCTCTCTCTCTCTCTCTCTCTCTCTCCCCCATTCAAGAACTGTCACTAGCTCAAATTCTTCCTCTGAGGACGATGTTATGATCATAAGAATAGATGATGAACCTAATACCTCTCTTTGAAAAGAAATATAGGAAAGATTAAGAATCACAATATAATCTATTATTTATTTTTATTGTTATTAATAGGCATAGTTCTTCTCCTTAATCCTCGCACTTAAGAACACACACACATATTTCGAGTAATCGGATAAAGCACGAGCCTGTCATAAAACTGTTAATATAGGAGACAGGTTGGTTGTAAAGAAACATGGAGGAGGAGGAGGAGGAGGATAAAAAATTAATATATTGGATCCTCTCTCTCTCTCTCTCTCTCTCTCTCTCTCTCTCTCTCTCTCTCTCATAGGAATTTAACGTTGATTTAGTACAATATAGAATGAGTAAATGATAGATAAAAGTCTGGAAATGAAATCAGAGGAGTGACATGGAAATAGAATGAACCTTTATCTCTGAAAGTAGACGTTGAAGACTTCTCGTATTGAAAACACCGAACAAACGTTATAGAAAATAACAAAGGATTCCATTTTTCTTTTCAGGAATTTTCTGTATATCGGATTCTTCTGCTTCAACAAACTTTTTTTCTATTACATTTTGACATATTAAAGAGGCCATTTTGGGTTGGCTGTAAACGTGGCGTCTGCAACGAAGCCTCTTTCGAAGACTTTTATGCAAGTTTTATTGGGTATAAATATTTAGAATATTGTGCTACACTCTCTCTCTCTCTCTCTCTCTCTCTCTCTCTCTCTCTCTCTCTAGATAAGTAATAGATAAATGGAGGAAATCATATGCAATAATTCTAGTTCATTTCTTATTTTTTGGATAATTTATAGATTTGTTTGGGTATGGATATGGAATAGGCTTCACATATCCCAGTATCAGTGATGTGAAATGTGCTTAATTTATTAATATATATTTTTAAAGAAACATTACAGTCACCTAACTTGATAACATGCATCCATTTCACACATACTTGTAAGTACTCTCATAATTTACATTCAGGAAAATTTTATATAGGCTACATGAAAAAAACAAATGGTTGAGTGCCTCATTTTTATTATAGGCTATAATTATGTTTAATACAGACAAACATGTAATGCACAACGGTCACAGCTTTTTCTTTGATGTTACGGATGATTATAGAAGCCCAGTCGGTTTTATATTAATGATACACATCCCCCTCACGGTGAACCTTGCATGACACAATGTAGATTGTAGACAGTACTAAGGTTCCTTGCAGAGCCGTATTTCCGCCAACTGATATGGATTCTAAGTTTCAGTTCATCATTTTTAGTTTCCTTGGTTTTCTCTCATGAAGCTATTTAGCTACTTTATCGTTATATTTTATCTCCATTTTGAATGTAAAAATTAAATTTGCAATACTGGGTCAGTGTTCAACACCTTAAAGTGTTAACGCTTTAACCTTAAACGACCAAGTAATATACGGTTGTGAAAGAGAATATACCTGTATATAGTGTTTGTATTTATACGACTATATGCATAACTGCTTATTAGAAATATGCAGATTGAGAAATGACATAGAATCAAGATCAACGTCTTGTTCTTTTAGTAATTTATTCAGTAAGTGTCCATAAAGTTTTTATTTTATTTCTTATATAAATTCATTTATCCTTATAAGTTCTCCTTTTTGTCAGTTGTAAAACTCAAAATTTCATAGAAAATTTATGAAAATTGAAGGAAATGGTTCTTGCTTCTCAATAGAATAATTTCACACAATGCCGTTCAGTGGATTTATCCTCAAAATCATGGACATAAAAGGCTTAAGCAGAATGCAAAAAAAAAGTAAAATTCTTCATTTTTCTACAAGAATAATTGCTTCTTCGAAAAAAATTCCCATTAATATACTGATTTTTGCAGTACATTTGTTAAGACATTAATAATAAATAAAATATCTTACTTGAATTATAAGATGGCTTGGTTACTTACCAAATTACTTTTAATGGACACTTATTATCTTAGCTTACCTTTCATTAGCATTCTACATTAACTATACTGTATCTAGTCATACAGTTGCATTGTAAAATATCAATAACTGTTTCATGTGGAAATCATGTTTTGTCACAAAGCTATCCCATCAATGAAGATGCCCTCTTGAAGATTATTTAAGATTTAGTCTTTTCTTATAAGATTTTCATATTCTCTCTCTCTCTCTCTCTCTCTCTCTCTCTCTCTCTCTCTCTGAAAATGTTTCATGTTAGTAATGAATTAGTATTGTAAACTATAGTTTCAGTGGAATATGTCGTCGAGATCTTTCATTATTCTTTATTAGAATAAATTAGAAAATTATTCATTTTTTTATACGGATTTCATCCTCTTGCTAATTATTAGCATACGTTTTTCCATGCTCTGTATTTTTTTCCTTAAAATAATTGATAATATTCAGATACTGTTAATAGATTCGTCATGCAGTACGCTGCCCATTCTTTTATATATTTTAACGCCTTTTTGCGAAGGGACATAACCATATAATGTTTTTATTTCTATTGTTCTAGTTTTTATATTCACAAATAACTTCTGTTCTGCTAATGCTTACAGAGAGAACCCTTACTTTTTGTTCATACCTCTCTCTCTCTCTCTCTCTCTCTCTCTCTCTCTCTCTCTCCAGGTTTATAACTTACCCCTCTACGCCACATATTCTTTTTCTGCTTCCCTTTATTAATGGCGGTTTCCTTGTTGGGGTTCCTTTTTTCCAAACCAGTTTTTCACAAAGAAAGGAAAAAGAAGTCTGTATAAAGTAATCATATTTTTTACCAGTATATTTTTAGATTTTTTCCAGACTCCAGATATTTAATAGAGAGAAATTGCAAAGGTTTTATTTTTAAGAGATTATATAATATCACTATTTATGGGCATGTTCTTGATATAAATTACCTTTAGCTGAAATAATAATATCTATAGTATTATTCACCTCTTAATCCTTTAAAAGAAAACAATCTGTTTTATATGAAAGCGATTGAAGTATTGTGTGTAGGTGTTCACATGAAACATATTTTGAATATCATACGTCTGATAGATGATCCATCTTCCCCTAACTTGGGATTGTTTACTCTAACCAAGAATACTCAATCATTATTAAACGTTTCACTGCCTTTAGATATGTTTCATGTAAAGCATACCCTCCTAGACATTACAGTATTTTATTAACGAAATACACTTATTGGTAAGTTTCTCTCCGATTGTCTGTCTGTATGTCAGTATGTGCCATGGTCTTCCACTGTCTTGGGTTAGCGTTCTCTTGCTTGAGGGTACACTCGGGCACGCTTCTATCTAGTTTCTCTTCCTCTTGTTTTGTTAAAGTTTTAATAGTTTTTATAGGAAATATTTATTTTAATATTACTATACTTAAAATATTTTATTTTTCTTTATTTCCTTTCCCCACTGGGTTATTTTCCCTGTTGGGGCCCCTGGGCTTATAGCATCCTGCTTTTCCAACTAGGGTTGTAGCTTAGCATTAAATAATGATAATAATAATATGACGCACTTGCCTATCTATCGTAACCGCTACACGATTTTAGTAATTTCACGGAAACATTATGTTTTATCGATTTTGACTAATTTCCAAAGTGTCCTTTTGTCTTATATTAATCCTCTTTGACCTCTCTGAAGACCCGTATGGCATGAGGCCTTAAGGCCGATTCACACGACCCGTTTTCTTTCCCACAGGCTGGGTGGTGGCTAACCGCCGTCGAAATGTTGTACACCCAGCAACAAAACCGTTGTCGCCTGGCCAGACCTGACTTGTGGAGATCATGCCCCTCTTGTCCTGAAAGGTGGCCGACGTTAAAAAACCGAGACATCGTTAGGAAGGTTCGAATGTGAGGAGGAGGGAAATTACCGATATCACTCAAAGAAGTGCGATGAAGAGAGAGAACTTTTTTATTCTTTTAAGAAATGTAATCTAAAATACGAAACTAACTCATCAAATGATTTTATCATAACTTCTTATGTGAATTTTCCTATCCTAATTCTACATAAAATTTTCTTGAATAATATTGGAACTGAATATTCATATTAATATTCATAACATGGAAATATCCTTCATTTGTATTTTCTTAAGCAATTCTCTCTCTCTCTCTCTCTCTCTCTCTCTCTCTCTCTCTCTCTCTCTCTTTCTCTCTCTCTCTCTCTCTCCACATACATACACACTGTAGCCTACGTATTATATGTAGGGGCTAATAATGTATCGTTTCAAATAGCACCTATTGGGTCACCAATCATTAGTAAGTGGCCATTTGTTCAAAATTTCGAAGGTAATGAGGTTTAAAGGTTTTGTTGTTGATTTCAGTGTTTTCCTTTGATTTCGATCATGAGCCACGTAGCTCGGTGTGGTTGGGGTCAGCTTTTGTCACGGGTTACTTGGCTCCGGCCCTCTTAGAGAAAATGGTATTGTTTGCTATATCAATTATATAAGTTTAAAATGCATCATCAGTTAACATAATCTATATTATTTCAGAAGTGATTAGTGAAAATAAAATATGGGAAATGACATGTGATGAATGTTCATTGGTGCATTATTATAGTGATGATGTGGTATATAGGATGTAGGGTATAACAGATTAAACTATCAACACATTGTTTACTGAAATTATCTGGTTCGGTGTCAATAACCTTAGATGTCAGGATGACAAAAAACTCTTAATCAATCAATCAATTAATCAAATTATCTGGGCAAGTCTCTCACTTCCAAGCGAACCCCCTTCCTTGGTGACGCTTGCTCAAAGCTCAAAGGTCCGAGTCTAGCTGACTTCACCCTTCCAAAGGCAAAAGGAAATATTTCCTTAACATTGACTATTCGTATTATTACGATTTTATTTGTCGTTTCATGTCCTGATGTCCAACACCTTAAAAGTGTTCCCCCGGTAAGATCCTCAAGAAGTCCAATACTCTCGATATTTGTTCAATTAGTCTTTCGCATATTCACTTCGTTATTTATAATTTTTATATAATTTTAAACACCTGGAAAGCAATCTATATGAAATATTATCATCTTAGTATTTTGTTTTTAATTTACTAAAAATTTCCACCAGAAGGATCTCATCATAACTGTGAGACCTTTAAACCTCAAACGTGGGAATGGGGGTAGAAGGATATAACCAGGTGGGAGTTAAAGATGATGGTGGAGAGGTAGCAATTGGGTGATCTTAATGTATGGCTTGACGAGGTTTGTTTATTAACATTTATGAAGGGATGATTATGGTAATACCCCTATTGATAACATTTAATATCAATGATTCCAACTCGCAATGAAAATGGTCATATATTGTTCTTACATTGTTTTTCGGTGGCCACTGAACATCTTTGGAACGGGAATCTTCACCCGAAAGAAATACAATTCCAACACTATCTTGCAAAGTAGTTAGCAGTCTTGTGTGATCCTTGGGAACATCCAAATAATATAAAATATTAGATACAGGTAATATATATACACACACACACATATATATATATATTATATATATATATATACATACATACAGAGAGAGAGAGAGAGAGAGAGAGAGAGAGAGAGAGAGAGAGAGAGAGAGAGAGAGAGAGAGAGAGAGAGAGAAAGTGTTATAAGGATTTTGGATGTCTCAAAGACCTCTTAGTCCATTCGCAGAGACTCCATTGGCTCTTTGGTAGAGCGATTTAGTTTAAGCATTTGAAGAGTTCTTATGATCTTATCTAATTTATTCTAGAGAGAGAGAGAGAGAGAGAGAGAGAGAGAGAGAGAGAGAGCAGCTGCTAGAATAATGCATACAAAGGATATATCATTCCGACGTATATTATTTGAAATAGTCAGTTCCCACAATATTTAAGGATGTCCCATATAAAAATGTAATAAGGAATTCAAATATATCGGTGTGATTATATTTTTCGATAAGTATTCTCGAAAACGATTGCATTTCTTAAAAGAATAAGAGATAAGGCCTCTCCATCTCTTTCATATATATATATATATATATATATATATATATATATATATATATATATATATATATATATATATATATATATATATATATATATATATATATATATATATACATACACAAGTTTTTACAAGTCTACCCTACATATTCTTGTCGAATTCTGGAATCTGTTCTTAGACTTGAAAGCAATCCCTCTCCACTATGATAGATGATTAGTGAGTTTGCAACGCGTGGTTATTTATCATGAATATATATCAGTAACAATGTGTTGCAAACACTAATCAGCTATCATAGTGGAGATGAGTTTATTTCAAATCTAAGAATAGATTCCTAAATCCGACAGGAATATGTACGGTAGACTTGTAATAAACTTGTATTTGTCTTGATAGCATGGTTGGTTGCAGTTTACAAGCATGGTGCAGCTAAGAGGCATAGGCTCGAATTTATGCCCAGCCAGAGGCTGTTATCATAAATGAATTTCTTGTGGATATTCACTTCCAAAGATAGGATTCGATATTAAATGCCATTTTGGTTGATATTTACATTAATTAAAATCAAAAGTCTTAGTTATATATATACAGTATATATATATGTATATATATATATATATATATATATTTATATTTATATATATAGATAAATGTATATACATATATATATATGTATATATATCTATATCTATATATATATATATATATATATATATTATATATTTTACTTGCCAAGTTACAACCCTATCTGTGTCCAGACCTGGATGGCTATATATGAAAGGTCTGGGACTCACTGACGGGTGTTGAAGTAGCAGGATCCTGCATGGTGAGGAGGAGGTATGCTGGCTGTTTAATTTGCCACTCACCTGGCTGAAGTGGGGTCATTTCATTCATAAAAAATACCTAAAGTATATGCTCTATTTAATTGTAGCACCTCTTTGGCCCACATTTGAGGTTCCTTACCTCTAGCATCAGGGGCTTTTTGACCTCTTATTTTGAGGTGTCTTACTTCTAGCATCTGTGGTTCTTTGACCTCTATTTTGAGGTACCTTATCTCTACAATTATGGTTTTTTTTACCTCTATTTTAGGTGCTTTAACTTTAGCTTTATGACCTCTATATTTTTAGGTGCCTTATCTCTAGCATTAGGGGCTTTTTACCTCTACTTCTAGTTGCCTTTAGGGGCTTTATGACCTCTATATCGAGGAGACTTATCTCTAGCATTAGGGGCTTTTTACCTCTACTTTTAGGTGCCCTTAGGGGCTTTATGACCTCTATATCGAGGTGCCTTATCTCTAGCATTAGGGGCTTTTTGACTTCCCATTTTGCGGTGCGTTATCTTCAGCTTTAGGGGCTTTTTACCTCTTATTTTGAGGGGCCTTATCCCTAGTATTAGGAGCTTTTTTACCTTTATTTTTAGGTGTCTTAGTTTTAGATTTAGGGGCTTTATGACCTCTATGTTTAGGTGCCTTACCTATAGCATTAGGGGCTTTTTGACCTCTGTTTTAAGGTGCCTTATCTCTAGCATTAGAGGCTTTTTTACCTCTATTTTTAGGTACTCTATCTCTAACAATAGGAGCTTTTTTACCTCTATTTTTATGCTCCTTATCTCTAGCATTATGGGCTTTTTGACCTCTGTTTTGAGGTGCCTTATCTCTAGCTTAGGAATTTGATGACCTCTATTCTAAGGTGCTTTATCTCAAGCATTAGGGGCTTTTAGACTTTTGATTTTAAGTGCCAGGTGCCTTATCTTTAGCATTTGGGGATTTTTTTTACCTATATTTTGAGGTGCCTTAACTTTAGCTTTAGGGGCTTTATGACCTTCAATCAAAGTGATTAACCGGTGATGAAGTGTGGGGCAGAGGTAGATGGAGAACGCTGGCTAGAAACATCGACGCCACATAAAAGTGGGAAAAAATCCAGACAAAGAAGAAGAAGAAGAAGAAGAGGACCTCTATTTTTAGGTGCCTTATCTCTAGCATTAGGGGCTTTTTGACCTCAGATTTTGAGGTGCCTTATCTCTAGCCTCTAGCATTAGCGGCTTTTTGGCATTATTTTGAGGTGCCTTATCTCTAGCATTAGCGACATTTTGGCCTATATTTTGAAGTGCCTTGTCTCTAACATTAGGAGCCTTTTTACCTCTATTTTAGGTGCCTTATCTCTAGCATTAGAGTTTTTTTTTACCTGTATTTCAAGGTGCCTTACCTCTAGTGTTAGTCTTTTTTTTTACCTCGATTTTAAGGTGCATTACTTCTAGCATTAGAGGCTCTTTGACCTCTATTTTTAGGTGCCTTATTTATAGCATTAGGGGCTTTTTTACTTCTATTTTTAGGAGCCTTATATATAGCATTAGGGGCTTTTGACCTCGATTTTAAGGAGCATTACTTTTAGCATTAGAGGCTTTTTGACCTCTCTTTTTAGGTGCCTTATTTATAGCATTAGGGGCTTTCTGACCTCGATTTTGAGGAGCATTACTTTTAGTATTAGAGGCTCTTTGACCTCTCTTTTTAGGTGCCTTATTTATAGCATTAGGGGGTTTTTGACCTCGATTTTGAGGAGCATTACTTCTAGCATTAGAGGCTCTTTTACCTCTCTTTTTAGGTGCCTTATTTATAGCATTAGGGGCTTTCTGACCTCGATTTTGAGGTGCCTTACTTTTAGCACTAGAGGCTCTTTGACCTCTCTTTTTAGGTGCCTTATTTATAGCATTAAGGGCTTTTTGACCTCGATTTTGAGGTGCATTACTTCTAGCATTAGAGGCTCTTTGATCTCTATTTTTAGGTGCCTTATTTATAGCATTAGTGGCTCTTTGACCTCTAGTTTAGGAGCCTTATATATAGCATTAGGGGCTTTTTGACCTCGATTTTGAGGAGCATTACTTTTAGTATTAGAGGCTCTTTGACCTCTCTTTTTAGGTGCCTTATTTATAGCATTAGGGGGTTTTTGACCTCGATTTTGAGGAGCATTACTTTTAGCATTAGAGGCTCTTTTACCTTTCTTTTTAGGTGCCTTATTTATAGCATTAGGGGCTTTCTGACCTCGATTTTGAGGTGCCTTACTTTTAGCATTAGAGGCTCTTTGACCTTTCTTTTTAGGTTCCTTATTTATAGCATTAAGGGCTTTTTGACCTCGATTTTGAGGTGCATTACTTCTAGCATTAGAGGCTCTTTGATCTCTATTTTTAGGTGCCTTATTTATAGCATTAGTGGCTCTTTGACCTCTAGTTTAGGAGCCTTATATATAGCATTAGGGGCTTTTTGACCTCGATTTTGAGGTCCATTACTTGTAGCATTAGAGGCTTTTTTACCTCCATTTTTAGGTGCTTTGTTTATAGCATTAGGGTCTTTTTTACCTCTATTTTGAGGTGCCTTATTTCTAGCATTAACGGTTTTTTTACCTCTATTTTGAGGTACCTTATTTCTCGTATTAGGGGCTTTTTTTTTACCTTTATTTCAAGGTGACTTACCTCTAGCATTAAAGGCTATTCTATGTCTTCGTTTAAAGGCTCTTCGTTGCTGTTCTCTTCTGTCTGTTCTAGTTTTCCATGATCTTTAGGTTTTTGGTTTCCTTTGATATTTCATCTTCCAGTTTCCTTAGTTCGTCAATTTCCTTCCTGATTTCATCGTATTCTTTCCTAGTTCGTCAGTTGTCTTCTAGATTTCAAGAGAGATTTCAGTGCCGTGTGTCTTCATTTCGTCAGATTCCTCAGAGAAATCGATGGCATCCATGTCTTTGATCATCAGGGCGATGGCTAAAGACAGGAATGCTATAAATTTTCTCTGCATACGTCATCACGCTAAAGCAAACGATGAGCAACACAATATATTTACCAATACGATCTGGATATGTCCTTTCTTCAATGTCGAATTTTGGGACTATCCTATTGAAGGACCACAGGTCGCTCACCGTTCAGTTGAACCATTCTGTCTCCGTCCTTATTTCCTTAGTTCCAATAGTCTCCAAAAGCCCAAGCAAAGGATCATTCAAGGCGCGTATATTATGTTCTTCAAAGATTGACAATTTCTGCAGCAACCACCAAAACCAGCTGTAGATGAAGGTGTTCCGAAGAGGCTCCTGTTGATCCTGTAGTTGTAATACACAAGTCTCACCGTCGGCTTCCTTTTCCATAAATAGCCATTAACAATGTTCACTGCGTTGCATGCTTAGTTTGAAAAAAAAAAAAAAAAG
>NC_090746.1:19348427-19350927 GCF_036898095.1 Palaemon carinicauda
TTATCGGAATGTGATGAGTCATATATGACTTACAAATAGCTTTAATCTTTACAAGCTGATCCGAAAACAAAACCTAAATAGAAGATGGACGGACAGCAATACTTAATAGCCACAATTCATGACAATGGTATCAACAAAGTTATGATTGACTTCCCTCGATGTTTCTTAAACATAGGTGCCTGTTCCCTTAAGAGGTGTGTGGTCGATTCCTAACCATTTGAATGTGAATAATTAGACCAAAAATATTTCGTTTTATTCTCAGGTTTATTTTTTTTCCTGTGAAAACAGTAATACAGCATTTGTCCTAGAAGCAATTTTTCATTTAATACACATCGGATCCACTTTATGTCATAGCATTTACGCGTTTTTTCTCTTGTATTTCAACACTTCAGTGGTGCAAGAATTTTATGCTGATTTGAATAGAGAGCATGCATTGAAAAAAAAGTTAAGAAACACTGATCGCTATGAGCGTTCATGAAATAGAATAAGACATTGCTTCCTTACTGCTGTTACGATTCAATTAAAGGGAATATGCCGGGGGGTTTTCAGTCAAGTAACAAACCATCCATAACCAAATCGCGATTTGATAAAAAAAAAAAAAAAGATGAAACCACGTGACCAGGGACCACCTAAAAATCAACCAATATCACACGTGGTTTAGGTTTGCTTGTGTTTTTAGGTAGTTACTGAACATCTTTGGAACTTGCGATTTTCCCTTAAAAGAAATGCAAATCCAACGCAAGCTTGCAAAGGAGTTATCGGTTTTGTGTGATCCTTGGGCACATCCAAATAACATAAAAAAGTTTGTCCTTATCTAACTAATGGATATATATATATATATATATATATATATATATATATAGAGAGAGAGAGAGAGAGAGAGAGAGAGAGAGAGAGAGAGAGAGAGAGAGAGAGAGAGAGAGAGAGAGAGAGAGAGAGAGCAGCTGCTAGGATAATGCAAACGGAGGCTATATCATTCTGATGTATATTAATTGGAATAGTCAGTTCCCACAGTATTTAATGATGTTCTACAGATAAATGTATTAAAGAATTAAAATATATCAGTGTGATCATACTTTTTGATCACTATTAGCGAAAACGATTGCATTTCTTATAGGAATAAGAGATAAGACCACTGTATCTTTAATATATATATATATATATATATATATATATATATATATTTGTATATATATACATATATATGTATATACAGTATATATATACATACATATATATATATGTATGTATATATATACATACATATATATATATATTTATATATATATATATATATAATTAATCCTAGCATTTCTTTGAGTGCTAATGGTAATTTCTCTACCCCTCACATTCGAACCATCAAACGATGTCTTGGTTGTTTAAACGTCGGCCATCTTTCAGGGCAAGAAGGGCATGATCTCTCCAAGTTAGGTCTGGCGAGGCGACACCGGTTTTGTTGCTGGGTGTACATTCACACGAGGCGTTCCGTATCCGTTTACCAGCGCGCGGTTTTCATTGTTTACTTAGACTCTGTCACGTTATGTCCGAGTAAATTGCGATAATTTTGACTCTATAAGATGTTGGTTGATAACTGTGTTGATAAAATAAGTTATGCAACTTCATAATGCTTTATGCACCATGCCAAGAATATTAAAAATGCGATAAACTCACCTGTTTTATTTAATGCCTCTCCAGTTATTTTCCATATCTTTTATTTATGTAAATTATTTCTATATATCTTGTTTGCCATGTCAAACATCTCCTCATACCCTTGAAAAAGTTCAATTAACCTCAAATACACGGTGTCAACAACAAACTAACTAATTTCTATGACTCTATATTATGAGGAAAAGTCGGGGTTGTAGGCCACAAAACGAACTGGTACGATACAGGTCCTCGTTCACACAAAACATCATCCACCCGTTGGTTGGGACGGGTGGCTAACGTCCGTCAAACCGGACGAGGTTTCTTGGAAAGAAAGCCGGGCCGATTCGGACGGCTGACGTCCGAGGGCCGCCGTCAGCCTAACGGGTCGTGTGAACAGTTGCCTTTGAATACACGTAAGAAACCTTGACGCCGGTTAACCGACGGCCAGCCTGTCGGAAAGAAAACGGGTCGTGTGAATCGGCCTTAAGGCTCATCCATCTAAAGTAACCAATCGTAGATCAGAGGTTTTTAATGGAAGAACGACTTTTCGTTCTGATGATTAATTCGCCATGAACAGAGTCTGGATGTTTTGAGTGATGAGAATTGAGCCGTGTTGAAATAGAGCTACTAAACATCCCAGACCTCATATCAAAAACATCTTGTGAGAAAATAGGTAGTTATAGGCCTAACCATAGGAGCCATAATTTTTTTCTTTTTTACCGTTTATCATATGAAATTATTATTATTATTATTATTATTATTATTATTATTATTATTATTATTATGCCTACACATAGTATATTAATTTTGTTTGTTGATATTACCAAAAAAAAAAAAAAAAAGGAAAGACTAT
>NC_090746.1:19355927-19358427 GCF_036898095.1 Palaemon carinicauda
TTGTTAACATTGCTACTACCGCTGCTCTATGAAGTATTATTGCTCTTGGTGTACAAGTGAGAATTTAACAATCCATTAGTTCTCCACTTCCCTTCACCAGTTACAATGCTTTCTCTCACACTCAGATTCCACAGTTTTTCCTGTGAGTATATCTTTTCATATCTTTCATTTTGCACTGATTTGATCTCACTGTTGCTGATAATACCTATTAGATATTGCTTGTACATTTACAAAAATCATACAATTTGATCAATATGATCGTGGGAAGCTAGAACATTTGATGAGCTGAAATATTGTTTATTTTCAACATGGATATTAGGCATTTCTTTGACAAAGGATTGAATATACTTGATAATGTTAAAACTTGTATAGTAGTCTTATTTTGATTTTAATCTTTATTTGACTGGTGGTATGTGGATTTAATTTCTTTTTTTTATTCTTTTTTATGACTATTTGAATTGTAATCACATCAAAATTGTTAAAACCTAGTCCAGTTTTCTTACATTCTACTACTGTGTTGAGAGTAAAGTTACTTGTATCTTCCTTTCCATCCGCTGTGATAGCATATTCTTGTTTATAATTGCAGTCTTTGCTTGCATGGTTGCATGTGAATATTCAAATTATTACATTGAATCGCCAACATGTTATAAAGGGTGTTTTTTTATGAACAAGTTCATGAAAATTCTCGGAGATACAAAAAAAGTCCAATACTTAGCCTTTTTTATATATTTCATTTAATTTTGTGGCAGTGTTTTCTAAACATTCGTATAACGCCACACATGCTGTCCTTCATATAGCGTATATCTTTACCAAGCATGTAAAAAGAATCATGCAATCGTGTATAAGCTTGTATACAGTTTTGGGAGGGGACTGCGTTGAAACCCCAAAGGTATTGGGTCCAGCAGTGTTACACGACCCTTTGAATAAGGCAAAGCGTAAAATTCGTACCTGAGGGGCTTGTTAACTAGTGGGGAGTGTTGAGAGAGAGAGAGAGAGAGAGAGAGAGAGAGAGAGAGAGAGAGAGAGAGAGAGAGAGAGAGAGAGAGAGATTTTGGAAAGGGGGGAAGCGAATCGCAACGAAGAAATAACGACGTTATGGGTTAATGCTGCTGTGCGTGATTTTGATACTAAAGTTACTTTTCAGGCTGTGGATCACTTAGAGACTCTCGTTATTATGAAAATGAATAGTGGATGTATTTTAAATTTGCATAGTAATAAGAGCATGTAATCTTTGAAATAGGTAAAGAGGGGAAAAATGGATTTAGATCATGTGAGAAATCAACCCATATCGCAAAGTAACGATTGTAATTCTTCCCAAGAATTAAGACTTTGATTTAGAGGAAGGTTTGAAGAGAGGATTCCATGTCCAGCTAAAGACTCTTAGGGATTAAAGACCTAATTAATACCTAATCAAAGTTTTCTTAAGGATTTGTTAGATGTGGACCTCATTAGAGAAAGTAGAGCCATTACAAGGGAGAAATAAATAGATTGGGTTTTATTGGAGTAGTTTCATTAAGCTTTTTATCCTGTGGGACTTATAGAGGCGTTCTTCAAGGACTCCTAATTTCTTCTGAATCATTTTCAGAAGGCTTGATATAATTTTGAAAGTTTTCATGTACAAAAAACTTACATTGGATTAACACTGTCATTCGTGTTTTATTCAGAATCTCCTCTATATAATAAAGGAGTCTGACTATATATATATATATATATATATATATATATATATATATGTGTGTGTGTGTGTGTATGTGGCATTATATATATGATATATATATGTGTATATATATATGTATATGTATGTATATATACCGTGTATATATATATATATATATGTATATGTATATATATATATATATATATATATATATATATATATTTATATACTGTATATAAACGTGTGTGTGTATATATATATATATATATATATATATATATATATATATATATATATACTGTATATATATATATATATATATATATATATATATATATATATTCGGTCACGCTCAGCTCTACTCGTCCCTTGGGTAGGGGGAGGAGAAGAGGTAGTCATACCCTGGTGAGAGCGGTCTGCGTGGGTGTACATTTCTAAATATTAATCCTTCATTTTTGATGGGTCGCGCACAATAGTATGCAAACAAAACATAATAGGCTCGAGCGTTGTTTATGTTATCTACTGTATTTAAAGCTTCAATAAAACAGAAATTGTATTGGAATTAGCGTTGAAGTAACCGATGACCGGAAGGCAAACTAGATTGGTATTTTGGTAGTTGATTTGTGTACATTTTATGGTGTCCTTATTTATGAGTTTTCTCCGGCGAAATTTGTCAAAACTCCATGCCGCATAATTTAACCAAACTTTGGTAATACCATTTATTCATTCGGAATTCAAATGGTAATCATAGATAATGTGATAATAGATTTTAAATCTGAATATTTCTATGTATATTTACATGTATATTTCCAAGATCTCTAGCAACTAGGTTCCACGCTGTTG
>NC_090746.1:19363427-19393427 GCF_036898095.1 Palaemon carinicauda
CTGAAATATTTCGTTCAATATGAAAAGCATAATTATTGAAAAGGATATTTTACTGTAAAAAAGTTTTCACGCTTATTGTTATTACCTCAGGCATATTCTCAAGGCATATTCTCAATAGTCTGAGAAAAGCATCAGCCATATAGTATAAATCTGGATAATGAAATGTTATGGGAATTTACCGCAGAGTGTTTAAAGCTCTTGCCTGCTATTCAAATAAATCCGGTCCTACGAAAAGTCCACCTTACATGATTTTCAAGTATTTAGGTTATTTCATATCAATGGATTTCGCATCGTTTTGAATAAAAATACACTGCAGCATCTTACAAGCAGTATAATGAGCTCTGATCTCTGTTATAAAATTACTTCAGTAATAGAAAGATGATACAAAAAGGATCTTGCCAATAAATGTAATTTTTAAACAAAGAGATAATGTATAAACGGTCGACTCTATATACCCCATAAACTTTGAAAGGCTTATCAGAATGATATTCGGTGACAGAACAAAGGCTGGATATTGTCGCATGCTAGTTATGTGGGATTTCTTTAAAAAATCAGGTCTTAGTTTTATTTTGTACAAAACCTTGCTCTCGTCATGAAATATTCAATGGTTCACCTAAATAATTTCATTTCAGTGAGATGAAATGCAGTTGAATTTGTTTGACTTAAAATTCAACCACTCTCTCCATTCATACGTATGAGACTGATATAGTAGGCAGTATGGTAAAGATTTCTTTGTTTTGTGAGGTTTGGACAATGCTTGAAAGTTATCTAAAAGGTAGCTTGTTGTATCTGTAGTTTCAAAGTTGCGACAATCAATCTCTACTTTGAATTAATTTCATCTTTATTGATGGTATGATTAACGGTAAATACAGTGACACTCTGGTTTAAGTGGAAGTTAATAGTTGAATTAGATATATTATAGGATTAGATTAGATATTGATTCCAAACTTCTTTTTACTAAATCCAGAAGTCATTTTACAACGCCGTACATGCTGACTCTCATATGGTTAAATAGAATAATGATTATTTTTTCAATTTATGGCAAATTATTTTTCCAAAGTTAAGAGTGGGTTGTAACTCTTAACGCCATAGTTATCCAGTTAATTGAAATGTGAAATATGTTGAGTTTGTGATTCACAAGACTTTTTGCTTGACTAATGAGATAAAGGGAAGAAAGTAAATTTGAAATTGTCAAGGTATGTCAACGTAGGTCATCAATTTTCTTTATACAATATTTGGAAGTCATTTGAAGATTCCGTATGGATTTTGAGTTTCCATTAACCTTTATTTAGTTAATTATTGCGATAAAGTCTCCTGAAAAATATATTTTCTAATTGCTCTTTGCCATCACTAACTGTATGTATGTTATTTACTAATAGTAAGCATGGATGAATTAATTGAGCCACATGTATGTGTACAGAAGTTAACTTGCTATAACGAATGGCGTATTGACCCGGAATTAGGGAGACAAAACGACGTTGCGGATGTGGAAGGAGACATTATTACATCCATTCCGTTCTCCTTGAGGAATCTCTGGGGAGAGATTTAAACCCATTATACAGATAACATAGAGTAGGGGAATGGGAAAAGGGGGACCTACTGTTACATTAGGGTTCTGTTAAGACTCTTGAACAAGTGTTGTAAGATCATTTGAAACCTTTTATAGATAATTTGAAGCCACTCAGATGCTTTGAACGCTGTTATAGATCCCCCGAAACTCATTAGGACCAAAATTTTAACCTTTAGATATTATAAAGACTGAGTACTCAAGGCGGTTGATGCTTGAATTTTGCTGTGTTGCTCATTTAGCATTGTAAAACATGGTGTATAACGTTAGATTGAGAAGTTGAAGGATATAAGCTTTAGAGATACAGTTGATTATTTTTGATAGCTCAAATATTTTCTGGAGTTTACGAACTGTTTGTAACACCAAAGGATATGGATGGATTTTCTATATTATGATTATTATTGTTATTATTCAAAATGTGCAACATTCCAAGTTGACAAATATATCCAGTGAAATGTTGCAGTATTCTCCCGACAATAGCTCTCTCTCTCTCTCTCTCTCTCTCTCTCTCTCTCTCTCTCTCTCTCCCCCCTAGCTTCCTTTCTTCATGTCATACAAATTGCATGTTCAGAGTTCAAACATCAATAGTCCATAATCAGCCATCACGTCTTGTTTCTTCAATAACGTTCCCGTCCTCAGTTTCCTGGATTATTTTTATCCCGGCAAGAACAAAAGCAGATCTTGTGAAACAAGTATTATTCCTGTATTACATTCTGTTCTTTATATAAAGCTTCAATACCGATTGCTCAATCTTTCATGCTTGTTTTGCTCTTACTTTTAGCATAGTTAATATATTTAATCGTCGGGTTATGAGGATCTTTATTAACAATTATGAAATGCTTGTTGTTTACTCTTTTATGTGCGTGCGTTACTTGGGTTTATCACCAATGATTGATTCCATGGTTTTATTAATTTATAATATAAATGTATGTTATTGGGAATTTATTTTTAGTTCTATTCATTTCCCTTATTATGTATCTTGCTGGTCATTTCTTAGTGACTATAATCTTTGTGGTTTTAAACAATGATTTTGCATATATATATATATATATATATATATATATATATATATATATATATATATATATGTACATATATATAAATATAATTATATTATATTATATTATATTATATTATATTATATTACATATGGGTGGTAGCACTATGGAATAACAAACCAATTCATCAAACCCTTATCCACAATTGGAATGGTTAATCTTGGCTGAGCCCCATCATACCAAACTTTCTCAATATTAGCCTCATCATATTGAGAGCTTAAGTAATGCGTGGATCCCCCTTAAACACGCAGCGTCAATCTTTTACAAGATTTCGGGCTTCGTGGATGCATAGGTCGTTCCTTTTCAATGCCTCTCCTTACATCATCTACTCAAATATGTTTTAGTTTTCAGCCACCTTTCCCCTTCAATTCTTTCTGTATGTATACTTCATTGTCTCACCTGTTGCAACCTTTTATTACTTCTACCTATATCCACAAACCCCATCTATTAAGTTCTCCTTACAGTACGTATTAAGAATCAAGCAATTTATTTCAAGAGCGTTAACACCTCCTTTCATTCATATTTAACAACCGATTTTGCTTTCAATACTACGAACTGATTGACAATAGCTTTCATGCTTGACATATTCTGTTATTCCGCTCATCTCTCAGCCTACAATGATCAGTTGCATTGTATCTACCTCGAAATACGTATGCATATTAATTAGTTTGATTCTGCCCTCGTTCATATTATCATATTATCATTGAATAATCTCACGCCTCTATAAAAATATCAATCACCCTTTTTTCACCCTTCTCCATTTTAATAAACAGTGTATCTCTTATTATCATGAATGTTCAACACTCGTCTCTTTGCCTCGATCGATTAGTTCATCAAATATTCTTAGTTTATGTAGTATATGTCAAATGTTGTTGTTTTCCTCTATGATGCGCTCTTGGTCCATTCACCTACCAAGCTTAAACCAACACCGTTCTTTCTTTATTAAGATTAGTATTTTGTCGGGCTCAGATAAAGTCTTGCTACACAGAATTTTGATGTTCCCTTGTTATTCTTTTATATGTTTCAATACTTATTATTTCATCGAATGTTTTTATAATGTACAGACTGACACAAGTCTCTCTCCATTGTTTACTATATATATATATATATATATATATATATATATATATATATATATATATATATATATATATATATATATATATATATGTATATATGTATATATATATATATATATATATATATATATATATATATGTATATATATATATATATATATATATATATATATATGTATATATATATATATATATATATATATATATATATATATATATATAAAACAGATATATTTTAACGTTGCTACTGATTTTAAGATGTTTTCATTCATTATTCGTTACTTCTTATATAGTTCATTTATTTCAGGGTTTTCTTTCCTCACTGGGCTGTTTTCCCTATTGGAGTCCTAGATTTCCAACTAGGATTGTAATTTGTCTAGTAATGATAATGATATTCTTCTCGTACATTCCTTTGGAACATTTCCTTTGCTCAGACGCACTGCTTTATATCTTACCATTACGTCATCACCAGCCACTGCCTCAAGCCAAGCAGTCTCAGACTTCCACTAACCTTTCCACTTATTTGTTATCCAGCTCTGTCTCTCTCACGTATCCCACGTTTAACAACTTATTTTGTATCTTTTATTCTGTGAGACGAACATGTCTATCAACATTGCGTAGGCTCACAATATTTTGGCCATCTCACCTGAATGTTTATGAATTTTCTTTTTCATTATCTCACGATTATCTCCTCATTAGACTAAATAAAAAGAAGTAATAGCAAAAAATAAAAAGGGAAGAAAACCGTAAGCTCCTTGAATTAGTCCATAAGGGAATAAAAAAATCTTATTATTTTGAGTTTATTGCGTCTCTTGAGTATTGACGTTTTCGTTTCACAGGTGTTGATTTAAAAACTCAGGTAATTGATTTTTCATCCAACTGGTTTAATTTTCATTCCGATGATTTCATTTTTATTCAAATTGACAGTGTGCTGGTTCACTCTACTCGACTCTGTAAAGTTTAATCAGTATCATAACAAATTAAGGAGTAGAAAAAAAATCCAAAGGATTAAGAGGAAAGTGGCCGGAACCTAATTTTTTCGATACAGTGTTGGGAAGAGATATGTAAGCAGGAGAGGCTAGCTTGCACACCGTAAGCTGCAATGCTCAATATTGTAGGAATAGTAGTAGTAGGATCTTTTTTATTATAGAACAGCGCCAATCAAGAGAAATTCATCATTATTGATGCAATCTACATACTGTTGAGTGGTTATCATGGAAGATGATTGATTTATGTTTTGCAGTCCGCAAATAGTAATGCGGAGAAATGAGTATCAATACCAACGAATCATGAATGTTTCTACTTAACAAGTTGTGGCAGTCTTATATTAATTTATTCTATTGTCACTGTGTCATTTTCCTTCTACCATAGAAAAGATTTAGAAATAACTGTTAACACAAAAAAAGATTATCATAAGAACAGCTACAGGTTATCCTTTTTTTTTTTTTTTTTTTTTTTTGGTCGCTTTACAATCCTTCATGTTTATGTCAAGTGGAAAATATTGATTATTTAAAATTCATTCTTTCTTTACGTGAACATGATAGACTTCTGTTACACATACTCGTACCTTTATATGTTATATGCATACTTATTTATTTATTGTATTTATTTCGACGTTTCACTTAATATTTGATTACTTATATGCTTCAAGTATGTATGGATAGAAAAGAAAATATCGGAAAACCATTTTCATTTTATACCCATTAGAAACTGGCACCGTTAGTATATTCCTCAGGGGTAGAGAGAACGCGTTATCTTCTAAAATGTCAGAAGAGGTGGCCTTGTAAACTTCCCTCTCACAGGATCCCGTCTGTGGCCCTTGTCATCCCTTGTTCGTCTCCCTTCCAATTGCGCTTGTTTTCGTCCTCGAAGGGCATATGTTTTCGTTCCGCATGTGGGTGATTTTGGCTCCGGAAAGCAAATGCCTTCCTTCCATCTATGCTCGTGTTTTGGTCCCCTGAAAGCCAGTGTCTCTCATCTGTGCTCGCGCGTTCCATACACGTAAAGTATGTTTGCTTTGTGTGTACGTCGGCTTTCAATTTCGTTCCCGGACAGTAAATGTTGTGGCGTTATTTTACGCCCCCTGAATTCAGTTCTCTGCGTGTGCATTATCGTCTCGAAAAAGAAATGTCTCCCTCATTATTATTATTATTATTATTATTATTATTATTATTATTATTATTATTATTATTATTATTATTACTTGCTAAGCTACAACCCTAGTTGGAGAAGCAGGATGCTATAAACCCACGGGCTCCAACAGGGAAAATAGCCCAGTGAGGAAAGGAAACAAGGAAAAATAAAATATTTTCAGAACAGCAACAGCACCAAATTAAATATTTCCCAAATAAAATAACCTAAAAAAATTAATAAAACAAGAGGAAGAGAAATAAGATAGAATAGTGGGGTCGAGTGTACCCTCAAGCAAGAGAACTCTAACCCAAGACAGTGGAAGACCATGGTACAGAGGCTATGGCCCTACCCAAGACTAGAGAACAATGATTTGATGTTAGGGTGTCCTTTTCCTAGAAGAGCTGCTTACCATAGCTAAAGAGTCTCTTCTATCCCTTACCAAGAGGAAAGTAGCCACTGAACAATTAGAGTGCAGTAGTTAACACCATGGATGCAGGAGAATTTTTTGATAATCTCAGTGTTGTCAGGTGTATGAGGAGAG
Organism: Palaemon carinicauda; assembly: GCF_036898095.1. NCBI lineage: Eukaryota > Metazoa > Arthropoda > Malacostraca > Decapoda > Palaemonidae > Palaemon > Palaemon carinicauda. The sequence continues at coordinate 19,369,806 of NC_090746.1, forward strand.
AGGAGAATCTGTAAGGAAAAGGCCAGACTATTCGGTGTATGTGTAGCCAAGGGAAAAATGAACCGTAACCAGAAAGAAGGGTCTAAGATAGTACTGTCTGGCCAGTCAAAGGACCCCGTAACTCTCTAGCGGTAGTATCTCAACCTGTGCCCCGGCCAACCTACTTCCTTTGTGTTTTAATATCTGGAAATTAAATGTTTCACTTGTGTATGTGCGTTTTGGTCAGTCGAGACCAGATGCCACTTTTTGTTATCCCCCCCCCCCCATAAAAAAAGACACGTCCGTAAAACCTGTCCTCCAATTGTTTTGGTTTCCATCACACAAGACCAAATATTACTTCTACGTTTGTTATCATCCCTGAAAAGTAAACGTTCTGAAATCCAAATGTTGCACATGTGTAAATGGTTTTAACTTCGAGAAACAAATTCATTCTTCCATATGACAACAGTTTCCTAGTTAGATAGCATATACCTTTGAGTGTTTGTATCTGAAATAAATGGTACTCTGTACCTATGTGTGCATGTTTTACTGTAGATAAACAAATATATATCTTCCACAGTTGCGTACTTTGACGTGGAAAAGTAAAGGTCGCCCCTTTTATGTATTTTAGTTTTCGTCCCCAGTTAGCAAATGTTTCCTTTCAGCTTCACTTTGGTCTCACCGTAGATGGCAAATAGCGGGTTTTTTTTTTCTTCTTTCTTTTTTTGTGCTTTTAGTTTCATCCTCGAAAAACAAGTGCCTTGATGGACCAGTGTCTCCCTACGAAAAAACATTTTATTTTCCTCGTGTTCTTCTTTTAAACAATGATAAACGTGTTTTCATCTCCATAATGCAAATATTTACTTTCCTCTTGTGATTGGTTTGGTCTCCTGAAGATTCATGTCTCCCATTAGTGTGTACGCGTTTTCATTCTAAGAATGACTAATTGTTATTATTCATATAATGCAAATATACAGATCAAATGTTCCACATGCGTGTGTATCTTTTCTTCCCCAGAAAATAAATGTCTCTCTTTCACGTGTGCGTGTTTTTTTTTTATCCCGGAAAGCGAATGTCAGAAGATGTCTTCTGCGAAAAAATAAAAGATCACCCGTTTTCCACTCGTTCTAAAGGGAACTGAAGATGTCTTTTTCGAACTTGCTAAATCCTTTTCCTCATACCCAGTATTTTCAAGGAGCTGAAGTAGAGGACTACTTTTAGACCTCCATTCAGAAACGACAGCATTTTCAAAGTAACTCCCTTTTTTTTATCCCTCTTTGCTTTTAGTCTGGTGCAAACTTCTCAGTTTTCCCATCCTTGACACGTCGTTTTAATGAGAAATTTAATCCCGTGTCATTGTGAGGATAGATATTTTATGAAGACTTATTTTTGGTCCCTCCTCTTTTTCATATTCTTAGTGGAAGCAGCTCACTGCCTTAGAAGAAGAGGTTGTAAGAAGTGAGACGCACCATGGTTTCAATGAAAGATCTTTTATCTTGACGTGTGTGAGGTCTTAATCTACAGTTGCAAGGGGATTTTCGGTTAATTATTCAAGTAAAATAAAATTTGCACGTTAGACTTGAATGTATCGAAAAAATAATAGAACATAAAAGTCAAGTAAACAAAAATTTTATACAAATTTTGTCGCATTTTTAAAACTAGAGATGAATATCTCTCTCTCTCTCTCTCTCTCTCTCTCTCTCTCTCTCTCTCTCTCTCTCTCATAGCTGGCAAACTAAAAATTGAGAATACCTCTATTCGCCAAATTACCAAATTTGGTACGGTACCTTTTCAGTAGCTGATCGTTGTGGGTCACAGCTAGGATGGAAAGAGAAAGAGAGAAGAAAGGAGACACGAGTGTCCATCTCCGTCATAAAGCTAAAACGAGAGGGCCGTAACGAGGTGAAACCATTCGAAAGATATTATTTTGTCAACGAAAAAGCAATGTGAGTGGTAGGTTGGGTAGTGTGAGGTGGAGGGAAAACGAGTTAGGTGACGTAGTTAATGCACACACCATAAGCAGTAAATTCTCGACATGACTATAAATCTAACTCAACTTTAATTATGAGGCATCTGCTTTTGAAGTCTTTTCCTGAGGAATTTTTTTTCTCTAGATATGTTGTATTTACTCCAAGTTATAGTTCTAGAACAATATTAAAAAGGATCTAAGCTTTACAGTAGTTTGTTCTATACTTCATTTTTGTCCTATGATTTTTTTTAATGATTCTAATTTATCATATTGAATGTGATCGATGTTTTATAATTTTATCATAAACAGCTAAGTGTATAAATTTTTTATTATTTTACTTTGGATGTAAAATACTGTTGGAAAAGATGAAATATCTGGATTGGAAAAGATAGTGCCTCTGAGTGTCTAATATGCCCTTGCAAATTAAGCAATTGTAATTAGGTTTTTTGAAATTCTTTTGAACTGGCACTGATTAAACTACCCAAATTAAATATTTGATATTATTTAGAATAATGATTATAAACGGATTAGTTTTGTTCTTTTGTATGTACTTTTGAATGTTGTCTAATAAAGGTATCTGAATATAGGCTATCGGGAGAAATGTTGCATAAGTAACGATAATTACTTTTTCTTTGTAAACGACATTTTTATTTTTATCTTATTCAAAAACTATCAGTTTTACATACATCGGTACGCACGAAGTACGAATTTGTCACCATTATATAATACATTTTTAGTATGCTTTTGCATTTAGCAGTGTTTATATGATTCTGACACCTATCGATTAGATTGTATTATATTTTCCATCTAATACGCTTTCGTAATGGTATTTTGTCATAGCTTGTCAAAATTACTGAACCGGTTCGTAACCTTCGCTGTGCTTTGACAGATGCTGCACAAATAACCAGCTAGATATGCCAGCTTTGTTTTATTCACATCTCAATTAGCACACTGTTAACATAAAATATACAAGTTGTCTCTAATTTTGTCTCCCTGTTTTATTTCATACATCTTTAGTATGTGAAAGTGTATGCTGCATATCTTATTCATGTTCTCGTCCGCACGTCTAAGGCACAATAGCTTTTAAACAGTATTTTTAGTGTTTTTTCACCTATCCAATGATTTTCGCATTGCACTTCACCTCTTAAGAACGATGTATGTTCATTGCACATAACACCCATAAATAGAGAGCCTCCTCCACTTATTTCTTAAAATCGGAGTCTTACATGGAAGCCTCTTATTATCATAGCTTGCAAGGCCCTGCGGTGTTAAAGGGAAGGGTCTACTTGCTTTAATTATGGAGTAAGGTGCAGTCAAGGCATTATGCGATCGAAGCTGAAGCAACTGATGGGGGATCCAGTTAAAGGGCGGTCACGCCTCTCGAAGCAAATTCCTTCGCTTTCTCAGAGATTAATGGACATTTTCCAATACTTTTATTTTGTTGTTCTACTTTCAATTCTGTATATTCACTCGGATGTTTATAAACAAACATGTTTTTCTTCTTTATTTTTATGCCTTTTTTCCGTGGATGGAGGTTGATTCAGAAGTAGCTCGCCTTCTTCTTTTATCAACTATTTTGTGATGCGGAATCTAACCCTCCGTCTTTCCCCAAAGGTTTCTTGAAAGGGTTTATGTGCCGACATGGTCGGGAAATTTTGGTTGTTTTCAAATCTAAATAATGGCCAGTTGCGATGTTATTTAACTTTGAATTGAACAACCGGTTTCACCAAACATTACTTGGAGAAAGTACCCAAAACTGAATTCTCGGAAGGTGAGGACTGTCATATTGAAAGAGAAAGGTATACCGACGAGACCTATGTTAGTCGAGATAAATTGCTCGTTCATCATGAGCAGTAATGTTTGATATGCCTCTATGTATAATATAATACAGTGTGTGATCATCACAAATTATATTGTGAACCAGCGATAGTGAACTAGTAAAGTACTACTTTCACCCTTTACGGAATCCGACTCTTGTCAACTTCTGTCATCGTTGTGACCTATTCAGTGAATGTACTTTACCTTGGTTCGAACTAAGGGGCGGTGCATAACTTTCTTAGGAACATTACGTACCGTCTCGCCCCTTTCTTATATATATTTATACGTAATTTTTATGTTATACTACAACGATAGATATATCACATCCTTTCGAAAGAAATATAGTCCCTACGAAATCTAAAGTTTCTATTTCATTTAACTGATAAATATCGCATATAATAAGATATTGCCCTTTAACCTTAGCTATCAAAACCAGGCAGGTATATAGAAAATAAAGTAGAATATTGGAGAGCCAACGTATGCAACAGATTACCATGTTACCTAATTATGTATTCAATATTCATGGTTCTGCTTATATTTACGTAAGAAGTTTTGTTTTTGTACTGTTGAGGAATGAAAAAAAAAATGTCTCTGGCATCTGATTCCTTTTTATGTAGAGGGGAAACTTAGTTTCTTTATTGAGAACCTTACCGGTTATATTTGGTTTAGTATCTTGCTTCCTTTGGAGACAAGTGATTGCATTTACTCTTAGAGTGGCCGAATGAAGAGTAGTTACTCTCGGTCCAATATTTATTGTATATTTCACTGGTTTTGAAAACTGATTGTCTTCATAGTACAGTATTTCATTTATAATAGAAATTAATAAACATTTGTATAGAAAAAATAATGAATGTATATGATTATTTTCATAGTACAGTATTTTATTTATAATAGAAATTAATAAACATTTGTATAGAAAAAATAATGAATGTATACCTTGGTGTTTTTATAACGATGTCATGTATGTTACATGTTTTTCATATATTTCATATGAATGCAAATACTTATTTTGCGTCGTCGATAACTGACGTTTCTCTAGTACAAGATTGGAGAAACTCATCAATCAGTTGGCCATTTCTTTTAATGTCATTTACCTCTCTAAATCAGTTCTCAAAGAAATTAGGCCTGTCTTTACATATGAGAGGAGATTCCCTTTTGACGGCAAATCCAGCTATGCTAAATTCGTCTGTCTTGTATAATTCACCTTTGTCCTAAGGTCACGTTTATTTTAGTTTTTCTTTGATATTTTCTCGAGAGTCGCTTGGCTACATTTTTAGAATCTGCCCACTCCGAGATTTAACCTATTTGGATTTATGTTTGTTTATCAGCATTTTATAAGGCAATAATTTAGGAATTGGATGCTAAAAGCAAAATTATTTTTTTCACGGCTGTGCACTCACATTTTATCTATCTATCTATCTACCTCTATATATATATATATATATATATATATGTATATGTATATATATGTATATATATATATATATATATATGTAGTGTGTGTGTGTGTTTGTTTGTTTGTTTGTTTGTGGTTTAATAGCTATAATTGTGAATAAGGGAGTTATGATATACATCTTTTGCATAAGCCTTTTTTTCGTGTTGTATTGGCTGGTGTCTGGTGAAAGATAGAACCTATAAAACCTTCAGTTTCAGGTTTGGTAAACGATCTTGAATTTGTAATATTTAAAGGTGCTCGAGCGAACTTTCACTTAAAGCTGTTCTGTATTTCTGCGTCTTGCTTGCTATGCTTAGTTTGTAACTGTAAACTGTAACTGTACCTACTGATTTCTCAAAGAAATTGTAAAAATATATTGTCGTATCTATTTTCCCTCCCTTTTATTTTCCTTTCGATATTTCATCTGTAAATAAAAAAAAAAAAAAAAAAACAGTTATTGGAACTTAAGGTCCCCAGGGGCCCTTCGAGTTAGTAAAGGATTTATATGGTCAGTTTAAATTTTTAATCAATCGTATCCTATCCTCGAAATAGTTGTCCTCTGAAGGAAACAAATCAAAACAATCAGTAAGGCAACTGTAGCACGGCAGTGAGAATGATGAAAACAATACTTTCGTGAACATCTGCAACAGAATAATGATTAGCCAACAACAATAACTGTAAAATGAAGTGTCAATCTCAATTGTTTAGGTTCCAATCTCTCTCTCTCTCTCTCTCTCTCTCTCTCTCTCTCTCTCTCTCTCTCTGCTGCAGAAATATTAACCTGTCCTGATGTCTCTCTTCAACGTTGATAATCAGTACATAATCTGATTAGCAGAATTAATTAATTTTCTGCCATTTCTCCTGTGTCCTGTTAGTAATGATATTAGTCACCTTTGTTATTTTATATTTCAGATTTTAGTTTGTAGTACAATTGGTGCATATTTTATATCCATAATTATATATTTTTGTTATTCTTCAAAAGTTCATTGTGGAAGGATTTCCCCATTGGAGTCAGAAGGGAAGGCAATGTAAAGTATCGGAATATATTTTTAATATATTTTCTATGAAAACTCCAGTCAGCTGAATTATAAATATCAAACAAGGTAATTATTTAGAAAACTAGTTAAGTATTATTCAACTTCCTTACATTCTGTAATCAGATTTTAGAGATGACTTTGACTGTAGAGATATGGTTGTCTTGTTGATCAATATATAATTTTCTATGTTTTTGAAGTTTGTGTCAAATCAAAATTTTGGTCATCTGTGGGACATACATAAGCGTTTATGGGCCTTGTACCTTGAAGTCCATAATATCTCTCTCTCTCTCTCTCTCTCTCTCTCTCTCTCTCTCTCTCTCTCTCTCTCTCTACTGTTATCCAGCCATTATCTTCGTCCTTCAACCAGGTACGTAATTCGATATTTAGGCCCAGCAGAGGAGCAATGGACTTTAGACATAGCATGGGTGCAGGCCTATCACTCCAAGGTTCCGAAAATTGGTTCCCTCTCTCGCGACGCGAGAAAACTACCGATCACATCATGAGTAATAAACACACATGCACTATGATTTGACGTAATCCTTTCATATGACTGTTATTCTTGAAAATTTTGATCGAAGAAGAATCTACCAATATCGAACTCGTAGGGATTGAATGCACATTATTGCTTAGTTGCATCAAATTACTATATCTTTTGTATCATTTTCTGCTCTCTCTCTCTCTCTCTCTCTCTCTCTCTCTCTCTCTCTCTCTCTCTCCCTATATATATATATATATATATATATTATCTGTGTATGATTGTGTGTGCATGTATATATTTTTTAATTGCAAGATATCTTCAAATTTTGATATATGTTGTTTTTGGGATGGTTTTATGTTTCTATCCCATTTGCACTGCCATTTTATAAGAATAAAAACTGTTCTGTATCGATTCCTTGTCGAAAGCCATTATTTATTGGTTGAAGCAGCTGTCGGCAAAATTTTAATAGATGTAACAGCAGAGTATCAAATCCCGTCTTTTCCTTAAAAATTTTATCCCTGCCTGAAGACAAGCAAAGATACAGAACGCTAGAAAATTGCTGTCTAAAAATATCCGTTGCCACAAGCATTTCATGAATATTTCCAAAAGAGAACAACGACTATGCCCCAGGAGCACATACGTACCTACACACACACGCACACACACATATATATATATGTATATATATATGTATATATATAATAAATATATATATATATATGTGTGTATATATATATATATATATATATATAATGTGTTGTACGTGTGTTTGTATATATGTATGTCTGTTTATGTAAATCAAGAAATTAGAGTACAAAAATGATCTTATATCCGTTTTCCCTTGTGTGGGGATATTATTATTGCCATCAATTCTTATCAATCTGTGTATTGTAAGCATGACTAAAGGGTCTTTATTAGCATTTCTTTGACCCTTAGTTGCGCTAAATTTTTAGTCCCATATTTAACTCCTCCATCTTGATATCCAACTTCCATACTGCAACCATATTGAAACCAGTTTCACCTCGGTGCTGGGTTGACTCCCATGTGCTGCCAACGCCCTGCCATAAGTCCCAAATTGAATAAATTCAATCCAATTATGTCCCTTGGCTTCACGTATATTATACGTCGTGTTGATTTCCAGTATATAATATGCAGTTTTAATCACTACAGACACCCGGTTATTTATTCATTTAATTGTTGAACTCTTAAGGAATAAAAGAAAAGCAAAAGAAAAATGCCATGAGATTTGCATCACACGTATGTGGGATGCGCTAGCATGTATCCTGACGTATCATCTTTACTCTGACATTTGCTCTAATTGTTACAGCAAATGGCCCTCTGGCGGGAGAGTTATGGCTGCCCTCTAATTGAATTGCAGGTTCCATTTACGCGAGTGGGACAAATGCCTGTTCAGTCAGTACATATTTTTTTGATTTTTTTAGTACTGTGTTGTATTTCCATCAAGTAAAGAATTTACTGTAACATTTCTGGATTTCAAACTATACAAAAGAAAAAAAAATCTAGATGGAAACTGTTGATATTCGGGATCGGCCTTATGAAGAAGGGTAAATAATGGCAAGATTTTGTTTACTGGGATTTTGTATAGGCTACTTGGCTGCTTCCGAACGCACATATTACTTTACTATATATATGTATATGCTATATATGTATATGTATATATATTTATATATATATGTATATATATATATATATATATATATATATATATATATATATATATGTGTGTGTGTGTGTGTGTGTGTGTGTATATGCATGCATGTATCTATGTATATGTTGTATGTATATATATATATATATATATATATATATATATATATATATAAGAAACATCTGATACTCGTATCATCCCATCCTTTCCACTTTACCATCACAATCTTTTATCTCTCTCAGGGGAATTCTGTCTCGGGCACTTTGTTGTCATTATGTTAACCCGTTTTTATTATGAGCTAATTTTCTCCGCACACATGTGAATATTTATTAGTACTTTACGCTTGTAATTATACGTAGGACTGGTGTGATATATATACATAAATAAATAAATATATATATATATATATATATATATATATATATATATATATATGTATGTATGTCTGTGCGTGTGTGTGTGGGTGTACGTACATTTAGAAATAAGCTTATGAATACATTTATTCTTTAGATTTGTAAACGTTCTCCCTCGCCATTATACACAAAACAAGTAAGACAGCAAGTTCGTGTAAGATTTAGAGTCTACAGAATAATGCCTGATGGATTTATCTATTGTTGCAACTCCCGTGCAAGAGAGAATGCCCTACGAAAATGTAGTTGAAAGAAAGATGAAATAAAAGCCTTTTCTCCTAACGAACATCTCGACTTTGATGAAGATTGCCTTAAGACTTGGTCCAGGAAACCACAGGCACTTTGAGCTTGTACACTGGACCTGGTGTCCCTAGAGTTAAAATAAAAGTTGACCACAGAAAGCCTTCCCAAAGCCTCAGCACAATAATTAATGCCCTGAAAGCCATATTTTAATTGGCAAGTTACTTCTGTAATATTACTATTATGAAGCTTTGAATATCGTGTTCAATGATAATGTTGTGCTGTTGCATATAACTTTAATCAGTAGCTCCCTGAGGATGTAAATCTGCAATATTTTAACAGTTAAAATCCTTTGGTCTTAGAGCACCCGGGCAACTGAATTTCCAAAAACGTTAACATCTGTATTATGCCATTTTTCAAGTTTTTATGCCAGACAACTATTTCATATTGCAAATCTACCACCAGATGACATTTTTATTGTCAAATTGCTACAGTATTCCTTTTTTTTCACCACGTGACACAAAACCCTATTTGTGAAATTATTTTTTAAAAATTTGGTGTTTTTACCCTACGGTAGCTTATTTGTTTTTATATCATTGTACTGTATTATAAACTGCCACTTCTTTATGGAGTAGCGGAAACTTTAGTAACGATTTAAAGGCTATAATATTTCAATTTTACTACGTTATTCATATATATTTTTGTGTTGCATTATTCATATTTTGGCACGAGTCGAATGGCCCCAGGCTCATTTTTTTCCCCTTTTCGCAATCTGGTAATATTTTTTTCTTATCACATTTACATTGAATAATGAAAACGAGTCTAGCCCTTTATTTATATTCCAAGTTTTGTTTTTTTTCTCTCTCTCCATTCATCTTGTTACTTAACTTGTTTAATTATCCGTATGACAATAATACATTTGTGAGCGTATAGTTTTCTTTTCACTGAGGTGTTTTCGTGTATATTAGCATACCGGTAACGCATGATATTTGGGGACATTCATAACTACTCTTTATTAGAGAGGTATGCTTAGTGAATTATTGTCTTTATTTTTATTGTTTTTATAATCAATAGTCCTCAGCCTACATGGCTGAAGACTTTAAAGTATGAAGTAGGAGATGATGAATGGAGAAGTATTGATTTAAAAGCTCAAATAGAGACGACTGGTGAAATCTGAGGCCCTTTGCGTCAATTGGCGTATAGAGGAGATGATGATGATGATGATTATAATAATCCTTACAAGTTAAGCGGCAACCTTATTTGGAAAAGCAGAATCATATATAGTGGAAGTTTATTTTTATGTAGGAGTTAATACTGGTCAGGTTCAACATTTATAGAAAGTAGCCAGTATCAAATACAAAGGTGGAAGAAATGTGAATTATAAGCAAATGCTAGGAAGAGTGTAAGTGTTTCAAGGATACACACAGGTCATGAAGTAAATATTCACTAACAGTGCAGTAGTGTTACCTTATAGGAAAAAAAGGGAAACATTATTCGACAAAAATAAATACAGTAGGAGGTTGTAGGGGAGGTTGCTATTAAGACGAATTTATTGGAAATACATTTGGAAACGAAGTAAAAATAAGAAATTGATGTGATGTGAGGCACTTACTCATATATGTTATCTAAATCTCTGATGGTAGAGACATGGCTTAAAAGACAGGAATGTAATCCAGAAATCTTTTTGATTTCAATTAGTTTAATGGAGGATAGATTGTGGTAATAAATGTCTAGAAATTTTAGTAGGGATAAAGCACACTGGAAAGATGCACAGGTATAGACGTATTCACTATATATATATATATATATATATATATATATTTATATATATATGTATATATATATATATATATATATATATATATATATATATATATATATATGTGTGTGTGTGTGTGTGTATAAAAACTAAGTATGTGTTTCTATACTGTATAAGAATATATGTATTTAAGTATGTGCCCATGAAGCTGAACATATCCCAGTAAAAGCATTATAAGGATACAAACGTTACCTATCATATTGATATTGAATATGATATTTATGTAGTTATTATTAGTTTGCTGCTAAATTAAATTAAACTAATTGAATATAGCACATAAAAGACGTTGGATTTGTTTACAAGACGTCTCATAAGATCAGCTGTTCCATTTATATTTAAGAAATGAGATCACAGTGGATTATTTACTTATTTATTTTTTTTTTTTAATTATTGTTATTATTATAATTAATATTATTATTATTATTATTATTATTAGCATTAGCAATATTATTATTAGCATTATTATTATTATTATTATTATTATTATTATTATTATTATTATTATTATTAGATTTAGATAGTAGACCCTCTTTAAGGGATGTTCATTTAAACACAATTGATGCCTCAATGGTATTGATTTAGTATTATATCTTCTCGATGGTTTTGATTATTTTTTTTCAGAATTACTGCATTTCGCCTATAATTGGTCAAGTTATTCTTCATTGTGGGTAGACAAAAATCACCTCTCACTTCGAAACGCGTAGCTGTATACTGTTTCTTTTTACCTGATTTGTATACTTAGTACTAAAAAACTCGATTCGTGACTTATCTTGACTTTGTCTATCCAACATGAAGAATGGCTTTTCCCCAATTTTTGGCGGAATGCAGTAATTCTGAGATCATCGCTTATCGAGAAGATAGAATACAAAATCAATGCTACTGAGCCAGCAGTTGTGTTTATCAGATCATCATTATCATCATCATAATCAATGCCGTCGTTGTTTTACAAGAGATTGTCCATATGACAATTATGAAGTCGCTATTGTTGAGCATTCATGGTAAAAATGAATGGGTAACCAAGTCACACTGGGAGTATATGTTAGTTATTACGCTTATAGCATGTTGCGGGAAATAGTTTTATAAACACAAAAAGTTTTTTTTTTCATTCTCGTGATGATAGTTTCTAGGACGTTGATCATGTGTAGATAAACAATTTTTATATGGACTAGTAATAAAAATAAGAAGTATGTGTCACTTCAAAAGTTACAGATATGTGGTTAACATTCCCTTGATTCGACGTCATGACACTCGTGGTTATTCAAATGTTTATTTGGAAAGGAGAAAGCTTTGTTTTCTGTGGATATACCTCTAAGAAAAGAAAAGTTAATTGTTATGCGCGCGCGCGCACACACACATATATATATATATATATATATAATATATATATATATATATATATATATATATATATATATATATATATATGTGTGTGTGTGTGTGTGTGTGTGTCTGTGTGTATCATCTTCTACGCCTATATACAACAGTATTATGTTTTTCGCCCTAAAGTAGGGACTGCTTGCGGATGGCTACAGCCTTCCAGTTTCTTAGCATATGTTTTAAAGGTGGGGCTGGGGAGTGCTTACCAAATTCCCCTTTCCTTGATTCTAGCAGAAGCTGTTACTAATTTCTAGCTAGGTAAACTGTACCTACCAAAAGCCAACAAAGTGTTGACTACTCATCTATGTGCCTACATTGGCTGTGTGCACCTTTTAAAGGTGGGTAGTGGCATCGTCGCCGTAATCCTCAAAGCACGATATACGAGTATGTATATTGCATGAGAGAGAGAGAGAGAGAGAGAGAGAGAGAGAGAGAGAGAGAGAGAAGATACTGGGAGATTTTATCCTTATTTCTAGTAATAATTTCCTATCTAATAGGACCTGACTTAGACCTAGCAGGAGGCTCGCCACATACCAATCTAATTATCCCCATGAAACCTTTGAAGGAGAACAAACACCCTGCGTGGGAGAAGACGTCTATTATTTGACATCCTGGAGAGGTTAAGGAGGAGGAAGAGAGTCGTGTGCAACGCAAGGGAAGGAGGAATAGGAGAAAAGAAAGATGAAAACTTTTATGAGGCCATTATTTCATTACAGATGCTCCGCCGGGCTTCTCTGAACGGGCGTCGAAGTTGAGACTCGAGAAAAAGATTCTCTTTCCTTTTATCTTTTCCTTCATTTTACTCTTTGTCTCTATTCTTTTATGTAATGCATAGCTTAGTACACCTCCTAACTGATGAAAAATTATGTAAATTTGTGATTAATGCTATTCAATTATATTCGATTTCAAATTGTGAACTACCTAATAATATAAATAAGTAAACCATGATGATATTGTATTTATTTCTTTAAGCCTTGGAATATCAACAATAACAGAGGACACTACATGAACTTGATCCTCTGACCATAAACTCAACTCTCTCTCTCTCTCTCTCTCTCTCTCTCTCTCTCTCTCTCTCTCTTCTGAATGATGACTTTGGAAAACCTAATTATGTCTGCTATAACTCACAGCAAATATGTTATGGATTTCATGATTTGTGCCCTGCGTTCCAGAAAGATTAACTGTTATAGAAACTAATTGGATTTATGCAAATTTTTCTCGTTGTATATGTTGACTCTTTTCTTTAAAATAGCTTTAATTCTTTATATATCATTTGTGTTAATATTTCACATTCATGTAATTAAACACACGAATACTAGCACACGTGCAAAAAAAAAAAAAAAAAAAAAAAAAACGCACAAATAGCGGTTCTTCTAGGTTTGAATTTAAAAGATATCTTAAATTTATTATAAAATTGTTGCCGTGAAATGCTACGGCTTCTTTCTTGTATAAGATATAATACCATATAAAAGTGTATCCATCGATTGCATCTCTAATGCAAATATCTACGGCAGACCATCAAATATATTTACTACACACATACACACACACGTACACGATGGAGCATTACATCGTCATAAAACTAGAGATTTTTTGGTACTCAGTTCATCGTTTTATGAGTTCCTTGCCATATAAAGACCCTGTGGTGAGTGCTAGCAGTTTTTTCAAGTGACATCAACCTTGCTAAAAAAAATCAAGAATTTAAGAGGCGATATAGTTTTGATGGTGGTTGGTTTTTATCTTCCCAAGTAAGAGAAAGAAGACCTAATTTGTATTTCATGGGGACGAATTACTCGAAAATTGCCCGCAAAGGCAGAGTTGCAAATATATGATGAAGTAGTCCAGTGTCATTGCTCTCTCTCTCTCTCTCTCTCTCTCTCTCTCTCTCTCTCTCTCTCTCTCTCTCTCTCTCTCTCTCTCTCTAATAATTTAACTGGGATTCTTAACGAAACGAAAAAGTCTTTGGTTTGTTAATGGATTTGTTTTCTTGCCAGTGCTAGATCTTAATTAGAAACGCTCATCAAAATTCCAGAATTGCTAATTGACCTGACCGATTTCGTAGTTTAGGAGCTTGAGTATCGTTACAAATCTCTCCAAAAGGTTAACAAGTGAGGAGAAGTGGCTAAGAATGTTAACCGATTTACAAGATTGGGAACGCCATATACTTTGTCGAAGTTGACGTCTCAAGAATCTATAATGATGATAAATGGGACTGGGAAAGGTCAGTGATTTGAAATTGAACTTGAAAGATATATCCATGAGAATTCATAAAAACCTAAGAAGCGCCGTTTCGTTTGAAGGTATTCCTAAGGAGTAGGAATGACAATCAATATTAACCTATCGACAGCGGCGTAAAGATAAGAGACTAGCAAACCTCTAAATTTTAAATTAGAAGAATATTTTGATTCCATAAATTTTAGATTAGAATATTTTGAATCCAGCATCATCGAACGACTTAGTGGAACCCAGGACCCAGATGTAACCATTAGACACGAGCTAATTTGAACGAAGAACCTTCTCCCATGGAACACGCCTGAGTAAAAGCACGCTGACCCTTTCACTTGTCTTCTGCATTTGCTTCACCTTCTAAGGCGTCAGCGACTTAATGCATGTCATTGATTCGGATCTCATCATACCATCTACTCCAATGTTCCCTTTTCTAATCCATACTTATTATTGTTCTACTCTGGTTTTCTCCAAGTTAGTATTCCCTTAAAGTCCATTTGAGCACCATGAAACTTAAAACGGTTTATAACCGGCCAGTTTTTAAGTTTCCCCCCATATTGTCGTCAGTAATGTAGCAGTCGAAAGCATTATTATTGATAAGCCATCGGATTACCTTTGCCGTGAGTATGAACCACTGTTTTCCCTCTTTTCATTGAGCCTTATTATTTATACTCGGTCGTATTGGTATTCCAAGACATATGGTATGTTCGTAATTGTTCAATTTTAGCCCGAAGATGATTGAGGTTTAATCTTGAAAGGAATCATTAGACCCACAGTTTAAGAGCGAAGATTTTAGGGGTCGGAGTTAGATAGAGGTAAAATTACAAAGTTAAGTTGAATATGGAAATAGCTGTCAAGCAAACCAAACTCTCCAACGTTTACGTGTATTATGAAATAATTTAGTTAACTTTCGCCGACCATCTTGCAAAAAATCGAAAACTGCAGTTTTTATTCATTTGACTTTTACTGTATAAGTATTTCTGTCTTGAATATTATTGTGGATTTGTATTTGCTAATTGTAGGGATTTTGTGAAGAGCCCGCCCAAGAGAAGCTCTGTGCTTTAGTTTAATGGAACAGGGACTAAATCACATATGAAAGTGGACGTATATGGCATTTTGCGGAAGAGATAATCCCAAGAAAGGCCAGTGAAATGGTAGAAATAGGTCGGCGATTAAAAATATTGCTTAGATTCGAAAAGGAAAGGTTTAGCCTCCAAATGTAATGAGAGAGCATTGTATCAAACAGGGACGGATCAGAGTAAGATGAGGCTTAATAATAGGGGTGAAGGAGTGCACTGTCTCGAAACCACACTTTATTTGAAAATGGTGATTTCTCCAACACCGAAAGTATTGCTAATGTAATTCTCAATCACACAAAGTAGAAAAAAATCAATGTTTTATGTCACTGATTTAAATGAAAGTCGTGAAATTATCTGATGAGACTTATTTTAACAAGGTCTGAAATTAATGTTAGAAAAATATCTGAACGTAATAGGAAGAACGATGAATTCCCAAGATACTGGAGGCCTTTCCTGACACACTGACCTACTTTCGTAACTTATTGTCCATGACGCAAGGTTTTAGGCCTAATGGCAGAGTATGTGTGTGTTTGAGCAGCGAAGTGGAGTTAGGTAGAGAGCCCTTAGGCCTACGGTCGTCAGATCTCCGAAGGAGCATATTTTGAGTCAGAGAAGAGTCATCTTTATGTAAGTAGTCCTTAATTTTGTGGTAATTATTTGTTTGTTAGCTTTGTAAAATGTCTGACCCCAATGTTTCTTTTTTCAAAAAATATTCCGGAATGAATTATTTATTTTATATCTTTGTTGATGTAGACTTTTCATCTACGTTAATCTTTCTTAACTAAAAATGTTTAAGAAATACTGTATTTTCTCATGTTTTTCTTTTTTTTCTTTTCATAGAGTTATTAAGCGATAACATACATTTTTTACTCAGTGACCATGGTTACTATGATGGAAAACCTGATAATTTGATGGTAACTTTAGTAATAGGGATGATATAATTGAACTTGGTGATGTGAATAAGGAAACAAGAAAAATACAGCCAGGAATTTAGTACTGTATTTTGTGAATTTAGTATTGTCTTTTCAAGATCTAGTATAACCATGAAAATGAAAGCCTTTATAGTAGTCATTACGTTTACCTTTTTTAAACATTGCCATACAGTTCTGGAGGATTCAAAAGGTTGTCAAAATATTCCTTTCTATTGAGTTTCTTCGAATCATTATTCAATCTTAACTAAAAATTTACTCTCAAATTTAATTTTGTCGTCGTGGCTCCATACTTCCAAAAAAATAATTCTTGAAGACGTTTAAAAATACATGGTGAAATAAAGCTAACTATGGTCATCAGTATAACCAAGAGGACTCTAAAGATTTGAGAGAAAAGTTATCAGCAACAAAGCAGGATAAACACTAGCAAGAATCAGAGACAACAAGAGAGTTTTTAACCAACTTCTGGATGGCTCTTGAGGATAGGTCATCAAGCTTCCTTATAGACATGGCAAACGTCTTACAAAATTTATGTAAAGACCACTAGAATAACACCCGACGGTGCAACATGTAAACCATTAACACTCTAGAGTCAAGCAAAGGTGAATGAACCAAATGAAAATGTTCTATTTTAACAACATTAATTGGAAATGTGAGCATTTTCAAAGAGATTAAAACATTTTTTTGTTTAAAGATTACAGAAATTTGATCAAGTCTAGTCCAGTGGATTATTACGTATAAAAGTACTTTAAATTGAGTAGTGTTAAACGTACAACCCAGGATACATTGATAAGTGAATCATTATGATAATAAGAAAACCAAACTCTAATGTTATTTGAATATGGAAACGAGCCTCCATGTAACAAAAAAAAAAAAAATGAATTAAAAAGTTTCAATGCAAGATTTATTAATTGTGAATAATAGAGGAAGCGAGACTCGTATGGAAAAGGGAACCCCACACGCTTTCTTTTAAAGAAAATAAGAATAATGAAACACGAGACTGAAAAAGCCAGAAGAATGAACAATTAATATCCGGATGGTAGGCTGGACAACCAATCCCCTCTTCGGGAAATGAATCGTCTGCTTGCCAGGAGCTTCTGTGTCTCCTTATTTATTTTTAGCGTTACAGATACCAATTTACAATTGCAAATCAAGCCAGATGTTACAATTGAAATCCAAATATCTTCTGACGAGTCAAATAGTATATGCTACTATCTGTTTATAAGAAATATCAGTAAATGAATTATTTATTTACAAGTACTCTAGTTATGAAATAATCAATTTGCAATTGCATAAGAAGGAAATGAGTTTGTGAATACTGATGTATGGAATATAAGTACCTGCTATTGAAAATAAATGTGAAAACCCCACCAGATTGTTTTAACAAGTATGTTCAATGTCAGTTTAAATCCTAAACTGTTTACGTCTCAAGGTTAGACCGATAGTCATAAAATTCGACACAAAAATGAGGACTCTGGAGACATTTTTCCACCACTGTCAACTAAATACCTGGTACTTGGTTCACTTCTTTAGCCAGTATGACCATAGTTTCATTATGTATATATATGTATATATGTATATATGTGTATGTATATATATATATATATATATATATATATATATATATATATATATATATATATATTCAATATATTGCTTGGAATTACGAAGAAGGCGCCTTCCTGTATTACCTTCAAACGAGAGAAAGGTTTATAATGAAAAGTATGCACACACATTATATATATATATATATATATATATATATATATATATAATGTGTTTGCATACTATATATATATATATATATATATATATATATACATATATATATGTATATATATATATATATGTATATACATACATATACATATATATATATATATATATAAAAATATATATATATATATATATATATATATATATATATATGTATATACATACATATACATATATATATATAAATATATATATATATATATATATATATATATATATACATATATATATATAATGTGTATAATGTGTGTGTGCATACTTTTCACTATAAACCTTTCTCTCGTTTGAAGGTAATACAGGAAGGCGCCTTCTCCGTAATTCCAAGCAAAATATAATGATATATATATATATATATATATATATATATATATATATATATATAAAATGTGCCTATGTATGTTTGGATGTATACATTATATGAATGTATGTGTAAATATAATATCTCTTCCAGTCACAGAAAGACGATTCTTGACATTGTTAGCATTGAGCTCATACGGCGTGTTATATTACCTGCGGAAGTTCACCTTTGTCCTTCTTCATATTGGGAAAGTTTCCTTTTATTGCATGCCTCTTGCGATGAACTTAGTAGCCGGAGAAATACGAGCAAGAGTTTGGAAACTGGAGTTGAAATTGGCAATCGACATGGATGCCTCTGGCGAGTTGTTGCATTCACGCGATGTATTTTCATCAACCTTCGTTCTCATTATCTTGATTTAGGGGGAGGTGTTTGGATTTAATTTTTTTCATATTCCTCTTTCATATGAGGAGTTGAGTCGTCTCCGCATCAATACCTTGAACCTTCGTTTTATAATTTTGAAACTGTGCAAATTTTATGTTATGGAAAATTGAAAAGCAGAAGATAAGAAATTTAATAATTAAGCTTAATACCAATGATTTTACATGTAACGTTTACTCTTTTCTACGTGTAGCTGGTATTTCTCAACATTAGTAGCCACAATCATTTATGTACATTGATGGTGTGGTAGCTAGTTCTTTATGCTTTATTATATTGTAGTGCTGGATAGGTATCAAGTCTTTTAAAGACCATTTAACGTTATTTTACTGTTGTTAATATTGCAAATATAGCAGACAAAACTATGATCAGAGAGAAATGTAAACTCACGTTTGTCCTAATAAGTTCAAATAGAATGTTTTGCATATTGAATATTATTATATAAAACGAAACCCTTGACATAATCGCAATTCTGGATAGCATGTCTAAGGTATAATATTAATAAATGAATGAAAGAAACTTGTTTATCTATTCTGAAGAAGTGTTTTAATTCTTTCATACTACATTGTCTCGAGTATTGTTCTCTTGTTTGGTCTTCAGCTGCTGATTCTCATCTTAACTTGTTGGACAGGAATTCACTGTCAATTCAACTTTTTACTCCTGATCCAGATATTAATCATGGCACCGTCGTTCAATTAGTTCGTTATGCCTGTTGCATAAGATTTTTTTCATAATTATGACCATCGTTTACATTCACACCTTCCCGGACAGTACCATCCTGTTCGTAATACTAGATATACAGTTAATTCTAATAGTCAGGTCTTCTCCATCATGAGGCTCAATACTACACAGTATTTTAGAAATTTTATTCCAGGTGTGACCAAGTTGTGGAATGATATTCCTAATCGGATAGTTCAATCGGTAGAACTTCAAAAATTCAAACTTGCAGCAAATATTTTTGTGTTGAATAGGCTAATTTAAGTCTGTTTATAGTTTGTATATGTAATATTTGTTTTGATGTGGTTACCTTTTTTAGAATGTATGATTTTAATTTTTCATTATTTTTCATATCTTTTATTTATTTTCTTTCCTCATGGCTATTTTTTTTTCATGTTGGAGCACTTGGGCCTATAGCATCTTGCTTTTCCAACTAGGGTTGAAGTTTAGATGATAATAATAATAATAATAATAATAATAATAATAATAATAATAATAATAATAATAATAATACTCTCCTCTGGGCAAGAGTGTGACAGGGTTCAATTCCTCTGAGCGAGGTATGCCAAGAATTTGTGTCCAACTGTTCATTGTAAAAATTTTCCTGATTTTGCTATATATAATTTTTTAAATTTTAATTTCCTACAGAAATAGAAAATTTTTCAGTTTGCACTCTGGCCCACTTCAATATTTAACGTTATGGACTCATTTTAGAACAGCGTTTGCCATCGCTTCAAATGGAAAATATTTGGCTCTGGTTTAAACAGGAAATGTTTCAAATAAAATAGACTTCTACTCTTAATATGCAAATAAAGTATATATTTATGATGAAATTGAAAGGTAGATTATCGTTAAGGGGATCGGATATGCTACTGATGAGACATTTTTTGTGTGATAGAAGAAGTCAATATTGTGAAGTTTACTGCACAAAATTGCTCTTCCACCATTCAATTGATATAGCATGAATGTATCAGTGAAGGTTTTGTCTTCCATTCTTTGGAGCTACTTCCTGTTTCCTCATTTCTCTTCCTCTTAACGAGAGAATGCCTTGTCGAAGTCATCGTGCTTCAACAGGAAATATTGTTTTCATGTTGAAGCATTGTGACGGGCAAGAGGGCTCTCGAACTTGGGGAAATTGCTCACCCAGTTCAAATCTAAATTTCTCTCTCATCTTTTTCTTCCTCTTAATATTACTTCAACCTTCTCCTAATTTTATAAACTTTCTTTCGTGTTGCTGTCCAACTCTATGAGTAAAATTTCCCTTATTATGTATGTGTATATATGTACATATATATGCTTTCATTTATTTTTTTTTCTAATGGCGCGGATGTTCCTACATTCGTTATTGGCTATGGCGTGGATGTTTCCACATCCGTTATTGCTGCCTGGCTTAATGAATGGGAGGAGTTATCACGACTGGGAGGTGTTTGCATTCAAAGCTATATGTGAGAGTATTGGATGATCTCAGTCATCCCGAAGATGGTTTTGGACCTTTTTGGCGGAAATATTCTCAAGGGTTGGGACTTCGGAATCCAGAGGGATACAATGTTTGGGGTAGGACTCTCGGCTTTTGGCTGTAAACCCGTCATTACAGATATGGGGAGAAGGATTCCATAGTTTCTTGGTCTCACTCCTAACAGGTGGGTTCAGCTTACATCTATGCATTTATCTGTTTTGGTGCTATCCTGCGTGTAGGGTATGGAGTGGACTATCTGGGAAGTGTACTTTCATTGTGCCGATAGTGAAGAGTGCAAATTTCCTCTCCGACGTATAATTCTCTATCAATATTCTCAAGCAGGTAAATCTTCTAACTCACACACAAAGTACTCTCTTTAAAATGGACACTTCTAATGACGAACCCCCTCCCCTGGATATGCTGACTCTCCCCCGGCACTGTTGACAACCTCTGCTAATTTGATTAGGGAAATTTCTGTTGATGACCTCGGAACTGGAAAGAACCATTTTACTGATATTCCAAAATCGAGTAATTTCGGTAAGACGAGGAAACTTCGAATCCTTCACGTTACCCAAATTCCAATAGAGACAAATTATGATAATCTATATAAAACATTTGAGTGCTATGGATGTATAAAAGAAATAAGAATGAAACTTGAAGATGAAAAATGGCATTAATGGATATCTTTCAGTAGTCATGATGAAGCATTTAAGACAATAACCAACATGAGTAATATTAAAATTAATAACTTGAATGTTGCCGCTCTTTGCGATAAGGTCCCAAAAGATTTGGATCTATATAGGCCTGCCGACTGGTTCGAAAAAGACCCTGATTTAGTTATGCCTTCCCAGAGAAAGCCAAAACCACAAATGTGGTGTGTAGCTGAATATAAGGTGGTTACAGGGAATTATTTCAAAACATTTGAATTAAATCAGAAAAATAGTAGGAACTATTGCACCGGAGATATATCTCGTTTTGGAAAAAAAAACAGTTACCTTATCCATGTCAAATCGAGCACACAATCCGTAATAATGTCCAACCTAAATTCCAGTAATGATGATATTATGTTAGATGTCAAACCCTACCTAAATTTTAGCTACGGAAGGGTAGAAGTTTTTGATAAAGATCTATATGAATTTACAGAGGAGGAGATACTGGCCATGTGTCCACCAAATGTTTGGAAAGATATGAATGGTAGACATCCTTTATGGGGTGATGTTTTAGCAAACACCAGGGGCAATATTATATCATTAATTGTAGAAAAAGAGGATGTCGGACTCCTTAATACAGGAGAACCCTCACACTTTCATGTTCAGACAGGTACTCTTACATGCATTGACCTTTCAATTACAAGCTCTAACTGCCTTCTTGATTTTGATTGGAGGACATTAGATGATTGGCATACTAGTGATCATGCATCAGTCATTATAAACACCAACAATGGTTCCCCTTTAAAAAGATCGCCACGATGGAATCTTGACACGGTGGACTGGAGCTAAATGAAATCGAGGGGAGTGCAGAACAGTTTGAAAGTGTTGATGAAGCCATAGACTTACTGAATAGAAATCTTAATATAGCAGGAGTCAATTCATTTCCCAAAACAACAGGGTTATTCATTTGACGACCAGTTCCCAGTGGTCTTCAGAACTAACGGCCCTGCACAGAGCCACAAGAAGGTCCTTAACTCGATTGCGCAGACGCCGTACTGAGGAGAATTTAATTATATACAGTTCTGTCGTGCCATGAAAGAAGCAAGGCGCCAATGTTGAGTATCTTTTGTTTCCTCCATTAACAGTAGGACACCACCATCTTCTGTGTGGAGGAAAATAAAAAAGATAGCAGGCAAATTCAACCCCAACCCACCACCAGTGTTGAAGGTGAATGGTCGGTATGTGACTAAAGCAAATGAGGTTAGCAATGCCCTGCCTGATCATTTCTTAAATGTATCATGCAAGTGTGAAACAGCTCCTGGTCATCAGTATAGGAGCATTGAAGAAAAGAAAATTTTAAATTTTTCAACAGGAAGGGAAGAGTCATACAATTCTCCTTTTACTGAAAGAGAATTTGATTCTGCACTTTTTACTTGTAAGGATACAGCCCCTGGACCTGATGGAATTCCATATGCAACGATTAAACATGTACCTGTCAATACAAAGTCCTTTATTTTAAGCATTATTAATAGAATATGGCATGATCATAGTTTTCCAAGTGTTTGGGAACTAGCCATTATTTTAGCCTTTTTAAAACCCGGTAAGGGTGTTTTTAGCAGCACAGTATCGACCATTTGCATTGACATCTTGTTTATGTAAGATCATGGAGGAGATGGTCAAGCAAGACTGATATGGTACCTTGAAAAGAAGGGTATTATATCATCAATCCAGTGTGGATTTAGAAAAATGGTTTCAACGACTAACATATTGATACGACTTGAGTCCTCTATTTGTGAAGCCTTTGCATTCAAACAGCACCATGTAA
>NC_090746.1:19398427-19410927 GCF_036898095.1 Palaemon carinicauda
TTCGCTTGTTATTTTTTCTATGCTGGCAGAGTTTGGAAGGACTAGGTAAGACCTCTTGTTATGCCCAAATTCAATTGGCAATTGATACATATTTGATTGTCTTGGAACTTCATATTTTTGTGAAATGTAGGTATCGGTAACTTTCTGTTCAGACTACACCTTTGCATTTATTTGTCAATATCTGATAATTACCTGTGCCGTATTAGTCTTATAGGTGAGTACAATTTACCAAGGGCACATTAAAATTTTAAGAAGTAAAATAGGAAATATTTGAAGTCCATGATCGCCAGTGTCTTAGAGATTTACGTCAGACCAAAGAACTTTATTTTTGTCTAAACGGGATTTTTTTGTTTTGTTTTACCAAGCAGTTCTTTACCGTCAGTTAAAATGAACGGTGCATGTAAACACCTGTCACTGTGATCTAATCTCTGTATTCTAGAAAAGTAAGTAAAGTAAATAACATGGCTTATAACGCCCAAGACATGATTTCATGTGATGGTATATTCAGAATCAGAATCCATATCATTCTTCCAGATAAGAGTAGGTTTTAAAGGCCAACTCTTTAACCTTAGCGAAAATGTACATTCGTTGAAATTTAAGGTAGCCTAGGACTATATTTTAGAGTTTAATTTAGATCATTCTACTAGATTTCTTTCGGCCATTATGAATGTTTGTAACCACATTTTATATTACCCGTAATGATTTCATGCTCCGGCTGCAAAGTAGCTAACCTGTGTTGGCATTAATACAGCAATCTTGAAAGAATTGTCATATGTTAAATCATAGCCATAAACCTAACTAACGTTGCATTCACACACCATTTACCTCAAAATTCCATAGAGGATGTTTTCTCAACACATTCAACTGTAATAAGTGACCACAGATTAAAGTATTGTAAACACTAATTAACGTACTCTTCAGTAGCAAGGCCGTTATGAAAAAATTTTAGTTTAATGGTCATTATATTTTTCTTTTTCTTTTTTATCTCGTTTGTCAAAACTAAATAAAAGGGCGAAAGCGAGCTAATATTTAGAGAAGAGACTCTCTCTCTCTCTCTCTCTCTCTCTCTCTCTCTCTCTCTCTCTCTCTCTCTCTCTCTCTCTCTCTCTCTCTCTCTCTCTCTCATTGCAGTTTTGACATCGAATTAGTTATAAAAGTACATTATGAATAATTATTGATTAAAATCTAGGGTTACATTAAGATTACAGGTTACACCGACACTTCCCTTTATTATTACCATGTGTACTTATCTGCTCCTAAGAACCAGTGACATCTTAAAGGTGCCTGACGCTACGCGATATCTCCAGATAAATGAAGTCGGTATCCATCGCTAGAAACAATAGCATTCGGGAGAATGAGAGACAGTGGGAGACAAAGGGAGGCTGGTGGCATCCGGCGGAAACAAAAGTAATGAATTCGATGGGAAATAAGAACAAAAGAATGATGGGGCTCGATCGTCAGAGGTGGCCAACTACGTTTTTGCTACTTGTATCGTTTCGGTTATGCCGTGTCTCTCAAAGATGGGAGGGAGTGTGGAAGAGGGAGAGGGGCGGGGGAAATGGGTTGGGGGACCACCCCTTATTGCTGGTTTAATTTAAAAGATATGGCGTTGCGGTTGAATGTTCTGAATGTCAGACGGACAAATGTCAGAATCTCAAGAATATGTGATTTTGGTGTAAATGCAAAAATAACTAGAGGCGCGATATGATAAGGTTGAGAGAGAGAGAGAGAGAGAGAGAGAGAGAGAGAGAGAGAGAGAGAGAGAGAGAGAGAGAGAGAGAGCTTTCTTATCTCGCACCAACTGTTCGCCAAGAACTGCGAGGAATAATGATTTTCTGCTTTCTTTATTAAAGTGGTAAGCACGATCTCATTTTTTTTTATTTTACCAAGGGGTTATAAGGTCTAAAGTATTCAATAATTATCCCATAAGAAATAAATGAACCTATTTTATTTTCATAACTTCTGAAAAGTCATCTGTGCTGAAAGAAACAATCCAGACTAATTAGAGAAGAATAGAGAGTACTATTTATGATGTAAATACCTCTCGTAATTAATTCCTGTATCACTATTTAAAATTAGTCTATTAGTCCCTTCCTACTCCATTGCGTATTTAATCTCAAATATTTTAGATGGGGGAACAAGAAAAAATAACTTAATCTGGTATTCCGTGTCATATTTGTACTCGGACAACAGAATGTATTTATCATTTTCGAACAGGTACTTTTAGTTAAAGGTCATACACTAAAATGCTAGTTTTTTAATGCTCTTGCTCATTCTTCTCGCCATGTGGGTAGCATAAGATCCATGCAAAGTTGCAAAATTTAATTGAATTCGAAATAGTTGTGATAGGAAAAGCCTGCTAATAAATGTGTGAAGGATTCAAAACATAAGGAAGTTTGCGAAAGTTTTAAGATTGTAAAAGAAGAGCAAATGATTTGAAATGGTAATAGAAATGCAAAGGTTGTTGGCTTTAAGTGTGAAAGATGTAAAGCGTAATAAAGTTGGGAAAGATTAAGACTTTTTTGAAAGTATAAAGAATTATATTCGATGACAGAGGTAAGAATTATCTAAGCCGTATAGGGTGTAATAAGGATTTTAAAAGGACATATAGATAATGAATTAAACTCGGATATATAAGTATTGCATATCTATCTCATGATAGAGGTAATGTAGTGTACCAACCGTGTATCCCACGATCGTACATAGTTCATTTTGTGTATATATTTATGCTTGTATCTTTGCTCTTCCCTCGCACTAAAAAGAACTAGAATAAACATGTCTGCTTTTCTCCTCTGTAACATTGTCGATTTTTGAACATGAAAATTCTTGTTGCTTTGAGATTTTGTATATAAAGGAGAGTGTTCTACAATAAACTCATCAGTTGCTTTCAACCTGCCTTTGAGTCACAACCTTCTCTCGGCCCGTCACAGTAGTAAGAACTTGAAATGGTAAATGAACATTGAAATACACAACGGGTGATAAATGCTTGGAATATCAAACCCTTATATAAGTACGAAGAAATCACAATGACAATGAACCCATGAAAGATTGAAAATATCGAAATTTAATG
The DNA here is from genome assembly GCF_036898095.1 of Palaemon carinicauda. NCBI lineage: Eukaryota > Metazoa > Arthropoda > Malacostraca > Decapoda > Palaemonidae > Palaemon > Palaemon carinicauda. The sequence goes on from NC_090746.1 coordinate 19,401,498, forward strand.
GAAAAAATATAGTGAATGACAAGCGTCAACACTCCAGCCAACAAGAAGACACTCCCAGACTCATTGGTAGTAAGGTCACGACCTTCCCCTTGAAGGGGTTCGGTATATCTCCTTTAAAAGCAAAAGCATAAAGAAGCCTATTAGCCTCAAGTGAAGATTCGAGTTCAGGTTCTCTGATTTTTTGCTTCTTCACTTTGATGGATTTTTTTCAGTGACGTGAAATGTGTCACTCAATATATTGGTTTTGGAAAAACTTAAATTATGTTGATTATTAAATAAACACTTTTCTTCGTTCTGTTATTCGACAAGAAATTGAACAATTTATGTTAAATGTTATACCCACACACACACACACACACACACATATATATATATATATATATATATATATATATGTGTGTGTGTGTGTGTGTGTGTGTGTGTGTATGTATGTACGTATGTCTGTGTGTGTGTTTGTGCATTTTTCTATACGAACTTTCCCCTTAATGAAGTCAGATTGAGATATTACTATTTTAATTATCAGTAATATCTTAGGATTAGGTTGGTAAATCCGCTACAGTCAACTATCCCATATTCCAAATTCACTGCTGAGATCGACAAGGGCACACTCCCTTTTGAAATAACTCTCAATTTTCCCTTGGGATTCTCTCCCTGGTCCTCTGGCTGTTGACGTGGGAGTCTTAACCACTACTGTAGACTACGAGGCTCAGCGAATGACGTCAATGCGCGCTCGCTTGCAAACACACGCACACACGTGTGTGTGTGTGTGTGTGTGTGTGTATATATATATATATATATATATATATATATATATATATATATATATATATATATATTGAATATTATTTTCAATTTTGGGGGGAATTTACTTATATTCCTTGATTCATATTACACTTTTCAATTTAGACCCCAAAATTATATACTTTCAAGAAAGTCGTGAAAATCATGTAATTTTGTAAACTTTTTTATTTATTTTAAAAAGTCTCTCTCTCTCTCTCTCTCTCTCTCTCTCTCTCTCTCTCTCTCTCTCTCTCTCTCTCTCTCATTGAAAGCGATGTCATGTCATCTGCTGTACAGTATTTTTGTTTCTCGGTCATCCAAGTCTTTAAAATGGTGTTAACTCTTTTTTTCATAACTTTTACTTCCGGGCATAACCCCTAATGCTATTGTTAGCGTAACTCACGATTGAGTTATTGAGATTCAGTAATAGCGCTCGTAAATGGCAACTTTCATCAGGCTGATCGTGAATCATCCATGAGTGTTTGAGGTAACTGTTAGATTTCTGTCAAGTCCTCCATTTGGCATAGGCAAGACATCGTTTGGGTATTTCCAACGACTTACCTTTCCTTTCTCAGCTCTGGCAAGGAAGCACTCTCTCGTGTGAAGTATTAACCCACCAGTAAACTTGCATATTTCCTACTCGTACCAGTGTCATTTATTTTCCAAGGGTGCACTGATGGTATTTAGGAAAAAATGAAATCTTATCTTTACGCCCTTAGCCAAAAAGTGATTATTGTCCATTATTGCGTTACTTTTGTTACCAATCCTCTCATACTAGTGATTAAATCCCTTTTGCCCGAGTTCGGTTGGTGAATAAAATTTACTCTGTTATGAGTGCTGTGATATTTTACGATCTCACCCAAAAAGTGATTATTGTCTATCATTGAGTTATTACCGTTACCATTCCTCTCGCACCTATGATTTGACCCCCTGTTATCCGATCCCAGTTGATGAATAGAAGGTACTCTATTATGTGTTCTTTGATATTTTTGCGATCGGTAGAACCCATATGTTCCAGCATTAGGCAATGCCATGACGGGGACAAACAGTTTTATCGTCAGTGAATAGGGTTAAAGGGGACAAGTAATTTAACGCCCTGGTAATTGCAGGCAGTGATAAATAATTACTGTCTCGCTAGAGTTGAATTTCCATTCGCCTACACAAAATTATTGTTGTAATTCATGGAACGAAGGCTGTGAATTACGGGAGAAGTTTGAGGAATCCCTTCCATCATTGTCGTTTGATATATTTTTGTTCTATATTGTTTTTGTAATTTCAAAGGAAGGCTTTGCAAAAATATATTAGCCGGCGAGTGACTTAATCAGTAATGCAACCCTACGGTTAGTAATATATATATATATATATATATATATATATATATATATATATATATATATATATATATATATATATATATATAAAACTGAAGAAGACTTATTGAGAAAAATTTGAATGGACAGCTAAGTGAGAGTTAAACATAGAGAGAAATTTCCACCTGGTATTTTCTTTTAAGAATTGTTGTACTGTTGTTCTTGTCAAGATGGAAAAACTTAATTCAACTTTATTTGAATTTATTGAAACTTTTGTATTTATTATTATAAGTCTACTGTGGATATTACTTATATTGTAAAGGAATACACACTACAATTATCCATATACTTATACTATGTATTATTATGTGTTAATTTCGTCCAACTTAGCATTTTTCTGTCAATTTTGAGTCTGATTGATATTTGCTTACCAAGCTGAAAAGGTTAAAATTGTTAATATCCTTTCATCCAATTTAGTTATGTTTGTTTTCAATGTTTATTTATGCCTTTCACTGCTAAGTAATTACCAATTGCAGCATTCATTTTCATGGTCTTTGCGTGAAGTTCTGTTGTTTAAATAGCTTGTAGTGCTTCCCTATCTTCACTTGATGTTGAACAACCCACTGTTCAATTTCTAGTTATTGCATAACAAAGAGAGTGTTGATTAGTTTGCCTAATTTATTTCGTAAGGATCATATTGCTCAAGAGAAAAGAAACGCCATGCTGAATTAAAAATTAAAGATAGAATAGATAATTCTTTATTCTAGAGTTGAGGTTAACTCTTAAAATTTCTACTAAACCTTTATTTGGTCTATTTCACTCTGGTTACCATGTAAGTGGGCATCTCGTGGTATATATTCCCTTTGTCAGTTGATATGTGCTCGTCTCACTGCGGGTTCGTAAGGATTTGAAACCTCCCGAAATTATATTTGTGATCCTATAAAGACCTTTTTTTAATTTGATTTAACACACTATTACCAGCATTATTCAGAGGATTTTTAGAAGGGCAGCTTTGAAGATCCTAAAGAGACTTTAATCAGCCTATACTTAGCGACACGAAGATTGTTGGACCTTCATCATCCTGCCCACTTTTTTTTTTTTTTTTTTTTTTTTTTTTTTTTTTTTTTTTTTTTTTTTTTTTTTTTTTTGCATGGGCAGACATCATCAATATGCAGCCAATCGATACACACCTGTGACAACCACATTTACTGTTATATTCATAAGTAATTAAAACCCTTATTAAAACATATATTTAGTTTATCCATGTTGTCTTCAACTTTGTCATATTGTAGATTTTAGTTAGCCAGGAGATCCTTGGGAACCGAGTCATCAAAGATCATACAAGATGAATCCACTCCTGCAAGATTCGTCGGCGATGAGAGTTCCCCCCCCCCCCCGCGTTTATTAATATAGGCTTGATGGAATAGACTAAGAAATATTATATTTCTGTGTTGTCCTTTGCTTTTTCTTTTTCTTTTAGCGGACCAAATCAAAATTCTGCCAATTGCGATATTACGTTAGAGAAAACGAAGTATCTATATAATCTAGCTAAAGCAGATAAAACTACATAACTATAAGACTTTTAGCGTGTAGCCATATTAACGCAATCGAACTATGGGTACTGTATCTGAATAGAATTGGTTGGAATTAAAATCTTGATATGTGCTATTAGCCTAAATCCATCAGCCCAGATAAGAATATTTGTTTCTTTGAGTTGATATATTGGAAATTTTAACATATCCGAGACCTTAAAGCGATACATATCCTGAATGGCACTGAAAAGTAAGTTTGTGGAAATAAACAAAATCAATAAACCATCGTTGGCTTTTAATCTCGATATGTATGGTTAGTGGAATAATTGACATTCAACGTGTTTCTTTTTATAACACTGCACACTATATATGTTTGAATGATGTGCACACATATATATATGTATATTTTATTTTAATAATTGACTCAAATGCCATGGATATTAAAACTCGACAAAAAAAAAAGTGGAAATAGTCTTTTGGTAGTGTTTTGTTTCCCATTTTTAATTCGAAATGTAATTAATCACACTATTTCAATGTTTTGAAAATTTAATAGAAATGTATCAAAGATCCCAACGTCCAGTCTCGTCTTTAAGAATAAGAAAAGTATATCATCTGCCACGCCACTAGGAATTCTCAAAAATTGTAAAGCTGACATTGTTAATTATGACACAATTGACAAATTATTCAAAAGGACGTAATACGGTAGGTTTTATATATCAGTGTTAGAACTTTAAACACAAAGAAATAAATATAAAAAAAGATGAAAAATATAGCACACTTTTTTGTGTGATTTATTTCTAGTTAGGGTAGTACACATTAGTTTCCATATTGGAGAACTCTTCTTGGCCGGAGGAGAAAAGTCTATTTTTATTTTATAATGTAACTATTATTTAGTATCAAAGGCCATGTGTGTCCAGTCATGTGGAGAAAAGGTTTCAACGTTATAGTCAGCTCAGTTCTTACCTTTAAAACTAAAACTTTAGCAAAGTTTGTGGACAGTGGATGAATGAAGAATTAGGGAAAACTTCATGTTCAGTGGTCAGTGAAGAATTAGGGAAAAATTCATGTTCAATGGTCAGTGAAGAATTAGGGAAAATTTCGTGTTCAGTGGTTTGTGAAGAATTAGGGAAAATTTCATGTTCAGGGGTTAGTGAAGAATTAGGGAAAATTTCGTGTTCAGTGGTTTGTGAAGAACCAGGGAAAATTTCATGTTCAGGGGTCAGTGAAAAATTAAGGAAAATTTCATGTTCTATGGTCTGAAGAATTAAGGAAAATTCATGTTCAATGGTCAGTGAAGAATTGGGGATAATTTCATGTTAAGTGATCATTGAAGAATTGGGGAAAATTTCATGTTCAGTGGTTAGTGAAGAATTAGGGAAAATTTCATGTTCAGGGGTCAGTGAAAAATTAGGGAAAATTTCATGTTCAGGGGTCAGTGGAAAATTAAGGAAAATTTCATGTTCAATGGTCAGTGAAGAATTGGGGATAATTTCATGTTAATTGGTCATTGAAGAATTAGGGAAAATTTGATGTTCAGGGGTTAGTGAAGAATTAGGGAAAATTTCGTGTTCAGTGGTTAGTGAAGAATTAGGGAAAATTTCATGTTCAATGGTCAGTGAAGGATTGGGAAAAATTTCGTGTTCAGTGGGAAGTGAAGAATTAGGGAAAATTCCATGTTCAAAGGTTTGTGAAGAATTAGGGAAAATTTCATGTTCAGGGGTTAGTGAAGAATTAGTAAAATTTCGTTTTCAGTGGTTAGTGAAGAATTAGGGAAAATTTCATGTTCAGGGGTCAGTGAAAAATTAGGGAAAATTTCATGTTCAGGGGTCAGTGGAAAATTAAGGAAAATTTCATGTTCAATGGTCAGTGAAGAATTGGGGATAATTTCATGTTAATTGGTCATTGAAGAATTAGGGAAAATTTGATGTTCAGGGGTTAGTGAAGAATTAGGGAAAATTTCGTGTTCAGTGGTTAGTGAAGAATTAGGGAAAATTTCATGTTCAATGGTCAGGGAAGGATTGGGGAAAATTTCGTGTTCAGTGGGAAGTGAAGAATTAGGGAAAATTCCATGTTCAAAGGTTTGTGAAGAATTAGGGAAAATTTCATGTTCAGGGGTTAGTGAAGAATTAGTAAAATTTCGTTTTCAGTGGTTAGTGAAGAATTAGGGAAAATTTCACGTTCAGCGGTTAGTGAAGAATTAGGGAAAATTTCATGTCCAGTGGTCAGTGAAGAATTAGGGAAAATTTCATGTTCAGTGATCAGCGAAGGATTAGGGAAAATTTCATGTTCAGTGGTTATTGAAGAATTAGGGAAAATTTTATGTTCAGTGGTCAGTGAAGAATTAGGGAAAATTTCATGTTCAGTGGTCAGTGAAGGACTGGGGAAATTTTATGTAATTATGGAAAATATGTTCAGTGGTCAGTGAAGAAATAGGAAAAATTTCGTGTTCAGTGGTAAGTGAAGAATTAGGAAAATATTTATGTTCAGTGGTGAGTAAAGAATTAGGGAAAATTTCCTGTTCAGTGGTTTGTAAAGAATCAGGGAAATTTTCATGGTCCATGGTTAGTGAAGAATTGGGAAAAATTTCATGTTCAGTGGTTAGTGAAGACTTAGGGAAAATTTCGTGTTCAGCAGTTAGTGAAGAATTAGGGAAAATTTCATCTTCGGTGGTCAGCGAAGGATTAGGGAAAATTTCATGTTCAGTGGTCTGTGGAGAATTAGGGAAATTTTCATGTTTAGAGATTAGTGAAGAATTATGGGAAATTTTATGTTCAGTTGTTAGTTAAGAATTAGAGAAATTTTCATGGTCCGTGGTTAGTGAAGAATTAGGGAAAATTCCATATTCAGTGGTCAGTGAAGAATTGGGGAAAATTTCATGTTCAGTGTTTAGTAAAGTATTAGGGTAAATTTCATGTTTAGTGGTCAGTGCAGAATTAAAGAAATTTTCATGCTCAATTGTCAGTGAAGAATTAGGGAAAATTCCTGTTCAGTGGTTAGTGAAGAATTAGGGAAATTTTCATTTTCAGTGGTGAATGAAGAATTAGGGAAAATTTCATGTTCTCTGGTTATTGAAGAATTAGGGAAAATTTCATGTTCAATGGTCAGTGAAGGATTGGGGAAAATTTCGTGTTCAGTAGTCAGTGAAGAATTAGAGAAAATTTCATGTTCAGTGGGTAGTGAAGAATTGAGGAAATTTTCATGGGCCGTGGTTAGTGAAGAATTAGGGAAAATTTTATGTTATGTGGTCAGTGAAGAGTTAGGGAAAATTTCATGTTCATTGTTTAGTGAAGAATTAGAGAAAATTTCATGTTGAATGGTCAGTGAAGAATTAGGGAAAATTTCGTGATCAGTGGTCAGTGAAAGATTATGGAAAATTTCACGTTCAGTGGTTAGTGAAGAATTATGGAAAATTTCTTGTTCAGTGGTTAGTGAAGAATTGAGGAAATTTTCATGTTCAATGGTCAGTGAAGAGTTAGGGAAAATTTCCTGTTCAGTGTTTAGTGAAGTATTGGGGAAATTTTCATGGTGTGTGGTTAGTTAAAAATTTGGGAAAATTTCATGTTCAGTAGTTAGTGAAAAATTATGGAGAATATAATGTTCAGTGATCAGTGAAGATTTAGGGATAATTTCATGTTCAGTTGTTAGTGAAGAATTAGGAAAAATTTCAAGTTCAGTGGCCAGTGAGATAATTAATGAATTTTTATGTTCAGTGATTGGTGAAGAAGTAGGGAAAATTTCCTGTTCAGTGGTTAGTGAAGAATTAGGGAAAATTTAATGTTCAGTGATCAGTGGAGAATTAGGAAAAATTTCATGTCAAGTGGTTAGTGAAAAATAGGGGAAAATTTCATGTTCAGTGGCCAGTGAAGAATTAGGGAAATATGATTGTGCAGTGGCCAGTGAAGAATTGGGGAAAATTTCATGTTCAGTGGTTAGTGAAGAATTAGGGAAAATTTCATGTTCAGTGGTCAGTGAAGAATTAGGGAAAATTTCATGGTCAGTGGAGAATTAGAGAAAATTTTATGTTCAGTGGTTAGTGAAAAATTTGGGAAAAGTTCATGTTCAGTGCCTAGTGAAGAATTAAGGAAAATTTCATGTTCAGTGATCGGTGAAGAATTAGGGAAATTTTTATTGTTCAGTGGTCAGTGAAGAAGTAGGGAAAGTTTCATGTTTAGTGTTTAGTGAAGAACGAGGGAAATTCTAAAGTTTTATGTTCAGTGTTTAGTGAAGAACTAGGGAAAAGTTCATGTTCAGTGGCTAGTGAATAATTAGAGAAAATTCATGATCAGTGATTAATGAAGAATTAGGGAAAATTTCATGTTTAGTCGCCTGTGAAGTATTTGGGAAAATTTCATGTTCAGTGGTCAGTGAAGAATTGAGAAGAAATTAATGTTCAGTGGTTAGTGAAGAATTATAGACAATTTCATGTTCAGTGGTTAGTGAAGAATTAGGTAAAATTTCATGTTTAGTGGTCAGTGTAGAACTATAGAAAATTGCATGTTCAGTGGTTAGTGAAAAATTTGGTAAAATATGTTTATTGGTTAGTGAAGAATTAGGGAAAATTTCATGTTCAGTGGTTAGTAAAGAATTAAGGATAATTTCATGTTCAGTGGTTAGCGAGAATTAGGGAAATTTCATGTTCAGTGGTTAGTGAAGAATTAGGGAAAATTTCATGTTCAGTGATTAGTAAAGAATTAGGGAAATTTTCAAAGAACATGACAATTTTGAAGAGGATTTGAAGGAAAAATGCTGGAGATTTTTTTTTTTTCCACAAAGAGTAAAGATTAAGTACTAGACTCTTAGGCATTTGTGTATTATTATAGCCTTAATTTTGTTGCTTCCGACGTTGTCATTGATGTAAGAATCATTGTCTACCAAAGCAAGTGCTCTACTCTTACCCTGTTCGAACCCTGTTTGACGTTAAAGTAATCCTTTGATGGTGTAGGAGTCTTGCATTTGTGGCCGGCAGTCCTCTCTTCCTAAATGCCTGAAATAAATCATTAGGACTTGCTGCTCATAATGAGGCTGAATTACCAAAAGTTATTAGGCTTCCAGACTACAGACATCTTATCTATTATTATTATTATTATTATTATTATTATTATTATTATTATTATTATTATCATTAGATGTTGATCATAGATATGAAAGTAGCACAGGTTGTGTTTTAACTGTTTATTTAACATACGAGCAAATATTTAATGGATGTGTTTAACGGTAGGATAGAGAAAAATACAAAGAATGTTAAATGGAATTTTATAACCATGCTGTTCATGCTTATTCGCAAGTTTTTAGGTGACAGGAGTTTGACTTCATTTTGTCAAGGTTCCACCGTGATTCTTTACTTTAGATATGAAGGTAAGGATATTTATTTTTGGGTTATACTTTGAAAAGTATATATAATTTTAGTGGTGATGAATTTATAAAAGGGGACATTAACTAACTAAAACTTACTCCTGCAGTAAAAATGCATAATGGGAGAGCAAATATGCAATTCTTCTTACGTTTTGTTATCCCCCCCCCCTAAAATGGCCATTAATGAGTTTTTTTTTTTATTATTACGTCCCCCATCATTTCATAATTAGGAAGGATTGTTTGTGTTATGGAATATGAAGGAATTACATCAAATCTTTTGATTATTAAGAATTTCACAAGACACTATTTTACAGTATGATAGGAAAACAACCATACAAAAGAGTTCATAGCCAGAAAGGCGCAAATATAGAGTTTACCTACAGGTAAGGAGTAAAAGTTACATAAATGTACAACTTACGTTAGATAAATTACGGGATTCGATTGTTTTGGATGAGG
>NC_090746.1:19415927-19418427 GCF_036898095.1 Palaemon carinicauda
TTTCGTGTCTTTTTTTTTTTCATTACGCTTTTCATGAACTTGCCATCAGTTGTACAGAATTTAAGCTGTCAAGATAAACTTCTCACTTATAGGCCAAATATGAATATGTCTCCATGCCTGCTCATTTGAGCCTCAGAAAACGGCTTTTGACATATTTGTGATTATTAGTCGTATATCATGAAGTTTTTTTTTCTCTCTCTCTCTCTCTCTCTCTCTCTCTCTCTCTCTCTCTCTCTCTCTCTCTCTCTCTCTCTCTCTCTCTCTCTCTCTATTAGGTTATAGAGCATTATAAAAGGTTGAATTTAATGGATTTGCGACTTCCAAACATTGATGATGTAACGTATAACGTGGCGGAGAAATTCATTAAAACATATATATAATCAAGATCTTAAAAGTAATTTCTGTCGAGTGAAGGTCTTTTTGGCGCTTAATAAGCTTTTTCTGCTTGCCGGTGGACTAATTAGGTGGGTGATATTCTCTGAGGTCATTACTTATGATCCCTAAAATGCATAGAAAATCCCTGGTTTGTGATGAAGCATTTTATATTACTGAAAGTATTAGGCAAAGTGAGGGGAAGAAAGTTAATTGTTAGAAGTGTTTAAACAGATAAAGTAGTATTTGGTAGCGCTGTGAAAAATAAAATGAGATGAAAAACAGTGTCCCGGAACATTCAGAAAGGAAGAATTAATTTTTTTTTGAGGTGTGAAATTACATGTATTAGAATATGTAGCACAAGAGAGAATGTCATAGCGGGGAATCATAATGACAAATTAAAAGGGTTAGTGGGAGGGAACAGATACTCAAGGAGCACAGTTCGAGATAGTAGAAAACCTAGCAGGTGAACAGTCTTAATAACAAGGCCTATTACCAGACACTGTAGGATCCCTTGGACCTTTCAAGAGCAATGCCAAAGATGAGATATCATCTTTAGGGTCGCATTCATTGATTTATCCACTACGTGACCCTGTCATTTAGCAAGCCTAGTCATATTTTGCTTGGTTCTGATGACAGTAATGTTTGGTAATATTCTCATATATCATATATTATTTTTAAGTGGTGCATTATACGCATAATAGTGTACACACACACACATATATATACATATATATATATATAATATATATATATATATATATATAATGTGTGTGATTTCGTATGCATAATACAATGTATCTCTCTCTCTCTCTCTCTCTCTCTCTCTCTCTCTCTCTCTCTCTCTCTCTCTCTATATATATATATATATATATATATATATATGAGAGAGAGAGAGAGAGAGAGAGAGAGAGAGAGAGAGAGAGAGAGAGAGAGAGAGAGAGAGAGAGAGAGAGAGGCGCAGGTTCCTTTTCCTTGATACTATCCCCTTCATAGGGGATGGTATAATTTTTGTAGCATACGGCTTTTAGGGTTTTTTGAAAAGTCTGTAGGAATGATGTTGCTAGCCACATGCATTTTTTTCCTTAAACCCACCAGATTCTGGTTGGTAGTAGGTTGGCCAGGGCACCAGCCTCCCGTTGAGATACTACCACTAGAAAGTTATGGGGTCCTTTGACTAGCCAGACAGTACTACATTGGATCCTTCTCTCTGGTTACGGTTCATTTTACCTTTACCTACACACACACCGAATAGTCTGGCTTATTCTTTACATATTTTCTTCTGTCCTCATACACCTGACAACACTGAGATTACCAAACAACTCTTCTTCGCCCAAGGAGTTAACTACTGCAATGTAATTGTTCGGTGGCTACTTTCCTCTTGGTAAGGGTAGAAGTTACTCTTTAGCTATGGTAAGCAGCTCTTCTAGGAGGACACTCCAAAATCAATCCATTGTTGTCTAGTCTTGGGTAGTGTCATAGCCTCTGTACCATAGTCTTCCACTGTCTTGGGTTAGAGTTTTCTTGCTTGAGGGTACACTCAGGTACACTATTCTATCTTATTTCTCTTCCTCTTGTTTTATTAAAGTTTTCATAGTTTATATAGGAGATATTTATTTAAATGTTACTGTCCGTAATATATTTCATTTTTCATTGTTTCCTTTCCTCACTGGGCTATTTTCCCTGTTGGAGCCCCTGGGCTTATAGCATTCCGCTCTTCCAACTAGGGTTGTAGCTTACAATTAATAATGATGATAATAATAATAATATACAACTGGGCAAATTGGTGGTTGAAAAGGGCCAGAGTCGTGTAGAGTTCTGGTAGGGAAGGGCCTACGTTGCAATATTGAATATATATATATATATATATATATATATATATATATATATATATATATATATATATATATATATATATACATATATATATATATATATATATATATATATATATATATATATTTATGTATATGCATATATAGATGTATGTATATATGTATATTATATATGTGTGTGTGTTTATGTATGTATATATATATATATATATATATATATATATATATATATATATATATATATATATATATATATATATATTCAACTTATATACTGCAGGTCAATGGCCTCA
>NC_090746.1:19423427-19473427 GCF_036898095.1 Palaemon carinicauda
CGTGAAAGCGACAGTAATAACCATTAGGTCTTGCTGTGGTGACCAAATTTTACACACACTATGTGCATTGAAGTTCGATAAAGCCAAGAAGGTTTTCATTCCAAATCACAAAGCATGGATGAAATGCATGTTTAATGTGACAAAATAACTATCGGAGTTCCCCATCTAACTTCAGAGTGAAAGTTGGTGAGAGTGGTAAGCAAATAGCTTTGATCATGAAAATTCTGTCAAATAGGAGTTTTTTTTTTGGTTTGATGAATGACCCATCTCTCTCTCTCTCTCTCTCTCTCTCTCTCTCTCTCTCTCTCTCTCTCTCTCTCTCTCTCTCTCTCTCTCCTAAAGGAGCGTTCAATATTCGGTTCCCTCTCATAAGTATTCGACGATCCTTCAGTCAATCTGTCTCCTATTGCATCTCTCAACTGTTATGTTATACCTTAAAATGAAAAAAAAAGCAATATCAAGATCCTTATGTTGGTCTTTAGAAAACTATTATTCCTGGAAGAAATCCTAAACATGTGTATTAAATGGAAATAGTTGGGGTATTACCTATTTGAATATTTTAGTTTTATGAAAAATGTATGTCTCAAAGTACTTCTAAATAGTCTTCTTATGTGATTAGTTGTTTAAGTTATCAAGAGTTTTCAGGTTGAGACTGCAGATTTGTTTTCCTCTTTTATTTACTTTTAAGTATTCCAGACAAATTTTATACATGGATTCAGTGAATATTTATATGAAGTAAAAGTTTCTTTTTGTATCCCAATAATTTAGAAAAAAATTATTTTCGAAGACGATGGCCAGTATCATCACGTCACTAGATTCTGCAAACAATCAGTCCAACAGAATTAGGCATTCACAGTAACGAAACATTCGTTACCTTATTGAATCCTAATATAAATCGTTAAAACTGTATTCATGCACAGTTCATGAGAATTACACTGTCCCAATTCTATTCTTGGTGTATCCCTCAGACTGCCAGTCTGCATTATTTCAAATTCCATCTGTCTTGTTAGAAAACTATGTCAATGTTATCCTGCTTATGCCTTTATTCTGTCGTCGAGATTAATTTTACTGGACAGAATAGGTTTAGGAATCTCCTTTGTGGTTTTCCTGAGGAATGAAAAAAATTGATTTAAAGATTTTGTATACTTCGTACCATTACATTATCTTCATTTTGTTGAGTGATTTTAGCTTTTATTAATTTTACCAACGAAAGAAACATATGTTGTTTTGTTAGCTTTGTTATAAAGAAATTTAAAAGGACCACTGGGTCGCGTTTTTTATTGCGCAAGGTCGAGGCAAATTGGTTCTGAAATTAGAATTTGGAAATAGAACGAGACAAGTTTTAAACGTTGTTGTTGCCGTTAAATTACTTTTTTCTTAGCATGGATCCTTCCCCCATGACTTGGGAAGGTAAGGTCTTGATATTGACCTTTGCACCCTTATCTATCAAGAGAAATATAACGAGTAGACGAGTGGGATCAGGTCATAAGGAATGAATAGGTGAGCGTTGCAAGGGCTCTGGAGAATAGGAAAAAATGGGAAGAACTCTAATTTGACAAGATGCGCAGTTGAAACGTGCCTACCATTAAAAAAAAAAAGAAAAAAAAATACGGGAAAAGGGTTCTTTGTGAATACTGATGTTTTGTGTTAAATTTAATCTTGTGATAGTAGACTTTGAAGAAAAGGCGGAATTTCAAAAGGAACAGACTTAAATGGCGGCTTAGTTAGATTACATCGTTAGTCTAATCGATATTTCTTCTTATTCCACACATGTACTGTACCTGGGTCTAGACTGTATAAAATGAAGAGATATCAGTGATAAAATCTGGAACATTTCCAAAATTCAAAAGACACTGTACTTGCTTTAAGAAAACTTCAAACCTTTTTTTTTTTGTCAGATCTCTCGGTATACAAGAACAGGTCAAACTAATCCACAGTATGATTTGCAGTTATTAAAGTTGACAATAGCTGCAGTGTCTGATTAGTAAGGAAATATAAGATTGAGATATTTTGACATAGTGGTACATTTTATTGTTATCCATAATTTTATTCTGCCTTTTCGTACCTATACTCGAACTCATTTGTACGGTTGGACACAAGAATTCCTGGAAACCTTGTTTTGAGGAAATGCACCCACTCACAACATTACTGCACGTCGAGTACCTAAACATAAGTTGTATGGAGAGATGACAGAGGTGGTGGGTGGGGCTAAATACAGGAACTCGTCGCACAGTAAGGGTGTGGCGGGGGTGCATGTCCTCTGAGTGAAGTGTGCCATGAATTCCTGTGTCCAACCGTACATATTTATTGACCAATAAACATTTCCCCTCATAGAGAGTGGCTCCGTGGAATAACAATCATATATTCTATAGATATTTCATTATAGCGACACCGGCCCGTGCACTTTTCTCCCCAGGATGCCATCCACCATAATTGATCAACCACTTGGTATCTAATTCATCGCATAGACCGTCTGTCAACAAGCGAAAGTTTTTATTTTTTATTTTTATTTTTTTTTTATTTTATTTTTTTTTTTCCTCCGTAAATGGGACCAGTAGCATCCTCCTTTACGCGGCGTTGGTCACGGTTATCTTGCTGCTTGTATGTGTGTGCGTGCGTGTGTATTTGTACTTATAAATTTTTCTCTTCCCACATCTTTTCCTTTTGGGTCGTTGGAGACAGAAGCTGGGCTTTCGGTCATCAGCAAGTTTAAATTTTATGAATCAGTCCTCTAGCTTAACCCAGGTTGTGACCACCCTATTTGTCTAACTTTAATGCGCACAATTTACTGATGAGGTTATGAAAGGATGAAGGGCTTTTTTAACGCAAGGTTCTTATCCGGCCGCTCGTGTCCAGGAATCGAACCTGAGTTGGCAGGTAAGATACTACAGGTCAAACCACTTGGCCCTTTTATGTTACACATACACACGCACAAAATCTATTTCTCTCTTTCTCCATCTGCGTATGTGTCCAAGTCTAAGATATAAGGAGTAAATTGTGTTTTATATTGATTTCGAAAAAAGGTGAAAGATTCGCTGCATGAATCGCTGAAGCCATGAAGTGAATAGATGCATGAATACTAATGAATCGGAAAGAAGGTTGTGCCAAAAAAAAAAAAAATAAATAAATTAAGTCATAACTCGCCTATCCATTGCCTCTGACAGTAAAGAAAAAAATTATGACAAAAGAACGACCAATGTGTAAAGTTAGAGTCCGAAAAAAATATAGTTTTAAGTCCCGTGTGAGCTCTTGCAAGTCTTACGGGATTGGTCAAAGCGCAATGCCGGAGTGCAGTGCGACGTTTGTTGCAAAGTTAAAAGTAGTGAGAGACGCAAGTGGGAAAAATAACAATGAAAAGAACAGAAAATGGAAAAAAGACTTAGGATTCCTTACGTCAAATTAATATTATCGGTAAAGAATAAGGATTGTTGTGTTTTACCCAAACTTCCAGATTATAATGCATATTTGTTTTTCATTTACTATTGCTAACAAAAGAAACGGCTTAGTTATTTGAATTATATGCGATCCTAATCTTTACAACCGTTCGTCTTTGAATGTGTATAGACATTAATTGTCATGATTATTGTCTCGGTAACGATGTAGTCTATATATTCAACGAATTTTACAATAACTTCACATCAACATTGCTTAATAAAAAAAATTGTTATAGCACGGAAACGGCAAAACATCTAACGGAAATGTTCCCTTTAGTTCAGTCTATTTTGAAATATCACTGTCAATAGAGAGAGAGAGAGAGAGAGAGAGAGAGAGAGAGAGAGAGAGAGAGAGAGAGAGAGAGAGACTTCATTGATTTAGAGTCGATGAAAAATTGTCCCATGTGTTCTTTGCAAGGCCATAAAATGCTCACCTCTTCATGGTCGGAATTTCTGCTGTGGGTCAATTAGAATTACGACCTACATTCATATTCACATCGTTCGATTTGGTCTATTTTTAAACTCACTCTTGGTATAGGGAATGCCTGACATACCTTAAGACATACTGCTGTATTTAATTGTCTCTGTTTTTATTACCGTGGTCGAAATTATTCTTAACGTTTGATAAAGATGAAGGTGTCGGGTTTCAGTTCCAGTTTCACCAGAATAGATGCTCACCAGAACGGCAGCTGGGAAAGCCCAATCCCCCACAGTGGTGCCCCACCACAGCAGTGACCTCCCCCTGTAAACAGTTTAAACTCTTTGTCCCGGGCTGGGATCGATCTGCTCCCATGCGAATGCTTTGCGAACACGTTACCATTATACTAGCCAGAAGGCAAGTACAGCGGGATGAATATAATGCTGCAGTTATATGCATATTAGATTAGGCCTATGATGTTAGGCCGTGTGAAAGGGTTTGCTATTTTTTTCGTAAATGTTTACATTTTATTAATGGCAATATTTTCGGTTTGAGGATACTTCAGTGTTGCATAAAAATCACAATAAAACGAATTCATAATTTCACCGCCGAGTTACAACCGTGATACCCCTCCGTCTACCTTACATTCCCGCTTCGGTGTTTCACAATAGGATGTTGTGCCTTTTACCTCCCCGCAATATTCACCAATAGCGAGTTTTATTAATTCCATGTTTTTAGAAGATTCTAGTATTCAAAGAAAGTTTATAATAACATTATGATATGTCTTATCATTATTAAATGGAAAATGAAAGCTTTCATTATATTTCATGATGATTTCTTCTAATCTTAAGATATTAACTACCTCCGCCAAGGTGGTTATGTTTTCGAGTCGCTTTACCTATTTATTTATTTATTTATTTGTGTGTTTTTGGACAGGATTACATCAAAACCACACAACGGATTTTGACGAAATTCTCATTACAGATAGATCTTAGATCATTGACGACCCCGTTAAATTTTAGAGATGATCCAAATTTGGATCCGGATTCTAGATCCTGATTTTAATTTTTTCGCAATTTTAAAGGTCACGTCAAATCAAACTGACAGATTGAGATGAAATTTCCAGTACATATAGTTCTTAGGCTATGGATGACTCCACTAACTTTTGGAGATGTTCTGGTACCGGATCTGGATTTTAAATCCGGATTTGCATTGTTCACAATTTTAAAGATTACGTGTAAACTAATCTACAATATTTTCACCAAATGTTAAAAATTGATAGATATGCATCGGACGAAACCATGAAATTTTGGAGATGATAATGGATCAACATTGCAATTTACACCATCTACTGTACAGTCAGCATATGAAAAAGTGGTAGGTGATGTCCGTAGACTATAATTAAATGTTGGCAAAATTCATTGGCAGGTATAAAATCTCTGATTGCTCTTGTTATGAATGAAATCTTAGCATTCTCGCAAGTAACTTATATCTAATGTTTATCCCTTTACATAGTGTTTTTACTTTCAAAGAAAAGTTATTTACCCCTTAGCGTTTATGCACCTTTATATAATTAATATCTGCAGTAAACTACCTCCTATATTTATTTGGTAAACCTCAAGACACTTATCATTCTACCATTACAATATATACACTGTACACACACACACACACACACACATATATATATATATATATATATATATATATGTGTGTGTGTGTGTGTGTATATATGTGTGTTTATTTCAATGTTATGACAATTAAGGATACGGCTATATATACAGTATGTATGTATGTGTATATATATATATGTATACATATATGTATATATATATATATATATATATATATATGTGTGTGTGTGTGTGTGTGTGTGTGTGTAAAGAATTAGCATTGAAATAATGAAATTCTAACAATAATGGAAAATCGTTCACAAGAACCGGTGTGGTATAGTCTTAATTAAATCACCTTTACAGAGAACTGTGTGGCAGAGCCACAAAATAAAAATTTCGTAATTTTCAAATGAAGAATTTCGAAGGCAATATTATAATTGCAAAGTTCGTCTTCATTACAAGAAACTGTATACCTTTATTCTCATGTCTTCTAAACTATCATGTCATGAATTCCATCCGGTAAATATTGATTCCTTCATGATAATAGACTGTATTAATTTATAATCTTATGTTACCATTGTTACTCGTACATGGGTTTACTTATCCTTCAATAAAGTAATTATTCCCTGTTATCTAATTCTCACCTAAATTCCTAAATAAGTTTTCGTTGTTTGACGTTTTGCTTATAGTTTTATTAAATGTGGGAGCATTTTCCTTATAGAAAGCTAGAACAAATAAAGCTCCATGAATTCAGTGGGAAGTAAGTTTTAATAGGAATTGTAACAGTCGCTTCCTTAATTTAGTTATACGTTAGTAAGACCGTATGAAAAAAATCTTAAAATCCTTAAAATTTCCATTGAGTAGGTGGTTCATTAAATTTAAAGAATTATCTCACTTCCCTCTTAGTATTAATTATTTAGTATTGAAAACGTATGATTGGTTGACTCATGGTTATTTACTGCACCGGATAAATAACGTGTGCTTACGTCACCAACTAAGTCAAGTATATTTAGTTTGTGACGTCGGGAACGGGCTTGAACGTAGTATGGCTTCGTAAAGGAACGAGAAAACATTTTATCTTAATAAAACCAACAACAATTCATTTTTGTGGTGGGAAGACTTCCTTCGAAATTTATATATTCAGCTGTTGTGGACATAATTGTCCATTGAATGGATTTATCTTCGTAAATGTAGTCACTACGGAGGAAATGTTGAAATATTCCGAAATATGTTTTCACAATAATGACGTATTATACTTGTATTATGGTGTAGGATTCCACACGTAAAATCATGTAATGAATGAAGAGCCCATTGATGTTATGAACAGCAGATGAATGAGGCAGCTGGTGCTGTCATACAGTGAAAAGTTGTTGTGATATTGCATAGTTCGCTTCAGTGTTTGAATGTGCATTGAAAGGACTGTCTGTAGATCCCAACGAATCCAATTAAAAATCGGCAAATACGTATGTAGCAGCCTGTGGAAGACTGACGGCCATGGCGTAACTTTTAAAATACTGTCCATCATGACACAGCTTTGTAAAGATTGTTGATCCTTATTCAGTTTATAAAAGTGAAAGTTGTGACTCTATCAAACAACTTTCTTCGTATGACTTATGCGATCGACTTCGGGAAAAACAAAATACACCTGTTGTGACCTGTTGCTGTTTAGCAGTGGATTATCTAGAGAGGCTATGGCGTGACTGAGAGGCCAAATAAAGGTCTAATCAGCGTTTTATGGCGCATAGCCACTATCAAAACGTCACCGTTACTTCAATCTGGAATGGCTTCTTCGCGTGATTAATCTCTAGTCGACCAACTCTTTCTTGCCGTGCCCCTCACTCACTTTATTCTTCGACGTTCTTCCCACCTTTTTAAACTGATGATACTTAATGAGGTCATGATTAAGACGTTACGTAAGGGATCAATGTTTTTCCTATTTTTTTTTATTTTCTCTTTTTTATTCATGTTTTGCTTCAATGTTTTCCCAATTTCTTTTTGAGAGATTAGATATATTTTTCAATCTGACTTTATATGAAAAATTTCTCTGCAATTTCTATTGTTATTCAGTTCTTATCATATTAAAGATTAAGTCATTTCACGCTTTCTGATTTGTCAGTAAAGGACATTCAAAAGTATCATAGTGCACGAACTTGCCAATTTAGAGGTCGCTCATGAATGACAGAGGCAAGGGACAGTGACAATGCCCTAGAGTTTGACCATATAGACATATTATCAGCACTCAAGCCCTCTCTCCACTCAAGCTAGGATCTGGGATTACCAGTCAATGGCAGCAATGGCAGGTGATGACTCAGCAGATAGATCTATAGGCTCTTCCAAACCCCTCATCTTTAGCTCACAAGGATGGTAAGTTGCAGACACTTTAAGAAACTATTGAGCGTTAGTGGGTCTCTAAACTATCAAGCGTGAGCGGGTCTCTAACCTCTTTCTAGCATATCACCAAGCAGGGACGTTTCCAATAGGCTACCACATATGACGGAAACTCGCTTCGGACCGTTAGCAGTGAAGCATTCCTCAAAAGATTGTTGTAATGATATAAGTTCATGCACTTTGGAAAATTCCAATAACGTAGGTAAGGCATGTCCTCCAATCGATGGGTAGTCCTTGTTCGGAATTGCCGTGACAAGATATACTTAAAAAAAAAAAAAACTATCGGGTTTTATCTTTCGTTCAGTCATGTAATTATTAACTTAGAATAATTCAAAGTAAAAAGACCATTTGTTAATGTTGATGGCTTTAAATGGTTTCAAATCTAAATGAAAATTAGCAAGATTAAGAGCGCTCTCTCTCTCTCTCTCTCTCTCTCTCTCTCTCTCTCTCTCTCTCTCTCTCTCTCTCTCTCTCGTATTTTCCCTTGATAAGTATCTGTTCCTAGTTTTGGCTGTTAGATAAATTTCTGATAAAAATGTTCGGAATAAACAACTGTTGGTGACATTTCTAGTTTTTCTTACATGTCACTATCCTATTAATCCATGTGCAAGAAAAATGAAAGAAAACATGACAGCAATTGCTATCCCTGTTCGGACTCTAGACTTGTAGCATTTTGTTTTTCTAACTAGATTTGTAGCTTGGTTAATAATAACAATGATGATAATAATAAGATTCGTGGACTGAAAGAATATTTTCGTTATTTTCTCCTTTAAATTCAAATAACTCGCACAAAACAAAAATCCCCCAGGGCACTAATTGTTACGATATCAAAACTCATAAACAAGACAATTGCCCAGTCAGTCAACCATATGAAATATTGGATAAAGCCTGAGGACTTACATCGATATTACGTTTGCTTACGCGTGTCTCCTCATACCTGACGACCGAGTGGTCTCCAAGTTACGATTCCGTGACTCGTGAACATTAAAGGGTTCTGTCGGTGGATAGGCTCGTTTGTAGATGTAGAATTGGAATGGTAATTGCTAAGTAAATCCAGTGGGTTGAGGAATGTAGGTGATGCTATTTTTTCATATGAATAAGTGTTGCAAGCGGTCTTCTTATGCGCCACCTCTGTATACTGCAGCCTTAGACCACTGTATTAAAGGTCTTATATTGTATTTAGTAGCTTCCACTATACTCATTTAGGCTTTAATTGTATGTTTCTTCGCAAAAATACTCTCGAATTTCTTTTAGGTTTGAACCATTCATACAATACAAGGTTAGAGAGACGTATTTTAGTTGTATCGAACTCCTTCAACAAAGTCTTGATTTTCGGTGATCAATCTATTTTGAAGAAGTGCTTTAACTCTCATTCTTCCTTGTTTCGATTATTGTTCTCCAGTCTGGTCTTCAGCATCGGTCTATTAAATTTCTTATTGCTGATCTAGATATTAATATCTGGCACCGTCGTTCAGTTAGTTCTTTATGCATGTTGCATAAGATTTGTCAATTCTGGCCATTATTTGTAGTCTGATCTTCCCGGACAGTACCATCCTGTTCGTAACAATATGTATGCATTTAATTCTAATAGGCATGCCTTCTTCATCATAAGGCTCAATATTATAGAGTTCATTATTCTCGAAGTTTTATTTCAGCTATGATCAAATTGTGGAATGATCTTACTTATTAAGGTAGTTGAATCGGTGGAACTTCAGAAGTTCAAATTTGCAGCGAAGGTTTTTATGTTGAACAGGCTGACATGTCTCTTTTTATAGTTTATATGCAGTATGAACGATATATTTTAATGTTGTTACTGTTCTTGTAATATTTAATTTTAAGTGTTCATTACTTCTCTTGTAGTTTATTCATTTCCTTATTTCCTTTCCTCACAGCTATTTTTCCCTCTTGGAGCCCTTGGGCTTATAGCGTCCTGCTTTTCCAACTAGGGTTGTAGGTATTCTAGTATTAAAAATGCTAAATCGTATACATTTCGTGTTTGCTATGGAAGAAAGATTCCTTTTATTTGTTTTTACGAGGCACAGTGTATTATGCACTCATAAGGTGATAAAGGTCAGCAAGACTTTTCTTTTATCTCGATTAAATCAATCAGTCAATGTTGCTGACTTTCCACTGGCTGTGGCATGACACCTCGAATTATACTAATGGAAATATTGTGGTGCTTATTGCAATCATTTTTTAACCTAAGCAACTACAGGGTTTTTGGGCAAAGCACCGAAATTGCTATTTGAATTATTCCGGGATTTTAAGGCTGATAATTTATGTTATATTATGAAAAAAAAATTAACCATCCATTTGCTCCTGGTTTGCGCTATAGAGTTACGGATGGGATGACCTTCGTGGCCAATTGGTATGTCACTGTTGTTACAAGTTTCGTGGATCAGTGTTCGATTTCCGGCCGGTCAGAAGCTATTATCTTTGAATGGTTTTGCCTGGGGCTCTGATCCCGAGGTCGGTAAGACAATACAGACATTAGTGTATCAAAATATATGGCTTATTTGAATATGAAAAACACGTCTAAATGTGCAAAATTTATTATATATGTATTTATTTATATATACTCACACACACACACACACACACACACACACATATATATATATATATATATATATATATATATATATATATATATATATATATATATATCCAGACACATGCTCTTTATTATATATGGGAGATTATCCCCTTGGTATATGGTATCCCAACGTTGGTCCAGTGCAATGATGTTGGAGCGACACATAGTCCTCTCTCTTCTGCTACTGAATTTATGGAGCAGCGAACTGTCATAGAATTTTGATTGTAGCTATTTTGATAAGGAATGTTTTCTTATCCGTCTGATAATAAATTGCTAGGTTTATTGTTCTTATTTTTGGCTCCAGTTGTGATAACACTCTCTCATATCCCTGTTGGCATCTCCCGTCTGGGAATCACTCGTTAATTATTCCGATGAGACAGGAAACGTATCCCCTTTCTTTAGGAAGAAAGAAAAGAGTCATAATTTCATCAGGAAAAGCATAGAGAGACTGCTTGAAGGATGGTCGGTTGTAAAGTTGTAAAAGACTTTCAAAAGGAAAAAGATAAACTCAGTCGTTTATCCGTCGGTAACAGACACACTCTCTCTCTCTCTCTCTCTCTCTCTCTCTCTCTCTCTCTCTCTCTCTCTCTCTCTCTCTCTCCAGCCTTTCTGCTTTTCTTTATGAGACCTGGGAACCTGACACAATGCTCCGAAGGTAATTGGTAGAAATTATAGGGCTGTTTCAAGGGTAAAGGATCATATCTCTCTCTCTCTCTCTCTCTCTCTCTCTCTCTCTCTCTCTCTCTCTCTCTCTCTCTCTCTCTCAGAGTAAAGCAACAGATCTTTGCTAGGAACTTCACATGGCAATCAATTTCCGTGGAAATTTTATCTTGCTCGAAGGTTGTAAAGAATTACTTGCGAACATGAAACCATCATCTTGTCCTCCAAATTCGATTATTTAAAAGCTACAGCAGACTATGGGAGCTTGGTATTAGGGGGAGGTTTTAGCTGGCTATTTGGGAGTGACTCAGGTAATGGGAAAAGAATCTCATTTTAAATTCATATTCACAGATAAAATCAAGTAAACAGAAGCTAAAAGTCCTAAAAGAAAGCCTCATGAAGAGAACAATAGACCTGCATCAAAGTTTGGGAATCGCGTATTTTTAAAGTTCTGAAAATGAGGTAAGAAATCACCGTCTAACAAGGGGAAGGATTATTGCCTTCAAATGAAACGGGATTGTCGTCTGAAATATCCCTCAAGTTAATTGTGTCATTGGGTGTCTTTTCGGGGGTATATTGACATAGATACGTTCATATGGATATTATACTTTTCATTCTTCATCAAACCAATTCACTTTTGCATGGATGATTCGTGAATGGACAACAGTAGTTAATGGACAAAATATAATACTTGACTCTTTCTATATTTTTTATTCAATGAAGCTAATATGAATAATTGTAAAATTTTAAATTAAATACAAATCGGCATCAGTTCATAATGAACCAATATCGATTTTCTTTTCACGTTTTCAATTATTTCCCATGACTTGCTTGTTATTTGATCATCGTCCTCTATTTTACATGTACCTGATGATAATTGGTACTCTCTTAATGTGTTCTTGTTATTGTTGGTGATAGTTACATTTTATTTTGCCATACCTGAAATATTTGTTTTGAATTAACATTGGCTGAAATACAGTAGTTGAATTTGTTTTTGGTCAGCAAAATTAGCTCTTTAAAGACCTTTTCACATTTTATTTAAAGAAAACAATGGCGAGCTTTTTATATTAAAAGGTTTATGTTGGGGTCGCACATTACATTTTTCAACTTCATGATCATACAACATCTGTTAGCTATATTAATTATGTATAAAGACCTCCAAATAAATAATATTTAGTCGCTTACGAAGCCTTTACCGCTGCACATCATGCTGAGTGAAATTAAAAAAACAGTCGTGCAAGTTACCCTAACACTAAGGGAAATCACGGATTTTGGTGTCGAACAAACTCTCTCTCTCTCTCTCTCTCTCTCTCTCTCTCTCTCTCTCTCTCTCTCTCTCTCTCTCTCTCTCTCTCTCTCTCTGATGATAAATGCATATTTTGAACGTCTCCTTCATAATGCTATTTTTTGACTCTCCTTTACAATTTAAAGCCTACACACGCGTGTTAGGGTGTATATACATAGGCCTATATATATATATATTTATATATACAAATATATACATGTGTATATATACATATATATATGTATATATATACATATATAAATGTATATATATACATATATTTTGCATGAATAAAACTTTGTTTCGCAAACACCAATGATATATATATATATGTATATATATATATATATATATATATATATATATTTATATAATCATTTTTGTTTGCGAAACAAAGTTTTATTCATGTAATATTTCATGCTTCCTAAATCAGCCTCTTTCTTGAACGCTACCAATTCATTTTGAAATTTATATTTATTTTCAAATTATGGGGAAAACCAATTTTACAAACATAAATTGTCTTTTACTTTATTTTGACTAATGTACGATATGTAATTCCTCTCCCCACCTGTCCTGTCGGATTGTTTATAATCCCTCTATTCTCCAATTTTGTTTAAGGGGTCATTGGTTCTCTTCTATTCTCTTAACTTTAGCAGGGAACGTAATGATCCCTTCTTGAAAGAGTTGTCCAAAGAAGGAACTGCAACTGCATAATTGTCTGTGATGACGCCATAGTGTACAGTAAACAGCTTATTTCTTGGTTCATTTTCAGAATATAAATATATGTATGTATTTACATGTATATGTATATATATACTGTATATATATATATATATATATATATATATATATATATATATATATATATATATATATATATATATATATATATACTGTATATTCTTCAAAACTATGTTCCCCTTTTTGTGCTTGATCAACACTGCATTGAGGCCGTGTTAGAGTATTTTCTTTATTTCTAGGACGTATCATTTAAATCGTGAATTGTAATTACAAAATCAAATTTATCCTTTTTTTTTTACAAGTTTTTGTAGTAAAATTTTCATATTGCGATATTTTTTTGTATAACTTTTATTTATATTACAATTACATTTTGATTTGACAAAGAAACAGGTCTTACCTAGATGGTGCTTTGTGTCATTGTATGACCGAACATTTTTATTTCGTCAAGTGTATTCTATCAGGCATAGGTCCGATTTGATAAATATGAATTCAAGTGACCTTTAACATGGATTATCTCTGTGTTTGTGTGCTTTAACATCTCTCTTTACTTTTCCATGTAACTGGTTCCTTGAGAATGAAATATGTTTTATATCTTATGTAATGAGTGATATTTCCAGATGCATTCTGACGATTGTAGTTTTTACGACACATAGTGAGTGCAATATCATAAGATAAATGGATTGGTCAACCCTTTGGCGGAAAAAAAAAAAATTCTAAATCCTCTGCTATAACTTTTAATAGCAAGAGTTTCCATTATATCTATCTTGACAGTTTCATTCGCTTCTAATTTATTACCCTTTATATAATTAATCTTTACTTAAACTCTCTCCCATTACTGTAACTACAGCAAAGCGAGGTTTCTCCTAATATATGAGTCTTTCTCTTAATATATAGACTAGCATTTACAGGACTCATGCAAGTAAGATAGATGCTTCTAAATGCCGACGCCAGAATCGAGTCTTAAAAAAATGAAGTTCTCTGCAATATGTACTATCATTTATTTTCATTTCTGTAGAGACACGTTAGAGAAATCAATAAATTTATGTAAAACTTCCTTTATTACCTTTCTTAAAATCACATCTCTTAATTTAACAATTGAATTTCTTTGGATATCTTGAAAAGTTCAAATATTGTAGTCATTGCTGAAATCATCTCTAGGTCAGGTAGAGAAATACAGAATCTGCTCCGCATGTTTACCTTAAGGCGTTTCTTTTGTTTATTTTTGTATATGAATCGTCGATCCTTACATGATGGAGGGTCGATGTATAAGTTGTTGGTTCATGTTTAAAAAGAGCTTCGACGCTGCTGTTAGTTGTCCACTTTAGATATGTTTATTGTGGGAAACTTGAATGGATTCTTATCAATGCTGTTGTTATTGATTATATTTTTTTTTTCAATCGTATGAATTGTTAGAGGTCATCCCCCATGTTTTCCTTTTAAAATAGTTAGATTAGCTAGTATTACTTTTGACATTGTGGCTTGAGTATCGTCAAATTTTGTTTATTCTGTTGCATTGACCTTTAAATATCAAGTAACTTAAATTTTGACCTCTCTCTCTCTCTCTCTCTCTCTCTCTCTCTCTCTCTCTCTCTCTCTCTCTCTCTCTCTCTCTCGAGTAGGGCTAAATTGCAGTTAATGTGTTTTTCATACTGAGTATTCCTCTCTCTCTCTCTCTCTCTCTCTCTCTCTCTCTCTCTCTCTCTCTCTCTCTCTCTCTCTCTCTCTCTCTCTCGAGTAGGGCTAAATTGCAGTTAATGTGTTTTTCATACTGAGTATTCCTCTCTCTCTCTCTCTCTCTCTCTCTCTCTCTCTCTCTCTCTCTCTCTCTCTCTCTCTCGAGTAGGGCTAAATTGCAGTTAATGTGTTTTTCATACTGAGTATTCCTCTCTCTCTCTCTCTCTCTCTCTCTCTCTCTCTCTCTCTCTCTCTCTCTCTCTCTCTCTCTCTCTCTCTCTCTCTCTCTCTCTCTCAGTGCTGAAAAGGAATCAAAATGCAATTCTAATTAGTGTGCAATCAGAGTTCTTGAATAATTAGGTCTTTTTAACTGAAGACTGTTTTTTCACAATTAATCTTATATCAACTACTGAAAACCATTAAAGTTTTATATGGACATGAAAACAATATGCAATGAAGTAAGGCTTTATTATTCTTTTTGTAATTCTTTAGAGAAAGAATCAATGTAACAAGAGCAGTTGTTAACTGTTTCCATAGCTTTATATATTGGTTTGCACTACCATGTATGCCAGTGAAGAGAATTTTCTATTATCTCTATCGAAGCATTTTTTTTTAGTTAATCCGACATCGAGGTCTGGGCCAGTCCATTAGACCAGGTCTAGTCAGGCTGACGCTTTTTTCATTGCCCCGATCGAAATTTAAACTTTATAGATTTTCTTTATTAATAGACTAAAATACTTAGTAAGTTTTTATTTACGCTTAAACTTTTGAATCTGATTTTTTTTATTAATGTTCTTAGTAGCAATTGTAAGAATTTAATTGCCAGATTATTATTTTACATGGTTGTAAGACTGGAATATATTGTAAGCCATTTTCAATTATTTTCTAACCTTTCATTATATTACAGTTATTTTCTGCCCCGCAGATTTCGTGCAGGTGTAGTAGATTAATCATTATTCTGTTCAAGCTTCCTTTTGCCAACATTTTTTTTTCCTTTTTAAGCAAGTGAATTTAATGAGTTTAATAACGTCAAGATACGTATGTAGCAGAAAAATGCAGACTAAGAAGTCAAATGTTAATTATCTATCTAAACCGTGGCCTATAAGTGTGCTGCTTTTATCAGTGAATGGGGTTAGAAAATCACTACTGTCCGGATATTCTGCCGCACGGATATTCTTCCGTATCGTGTAAAGGGCCTCATTGATCTATATTGATTTCTAAACCGCACGGTTTCAGTCCGCCTGTGCTAACTGAGCCTTAGTATT
Organism: Palaemon carinicauda; assembly: GCF_036898095.1. NCBI lineage: Eukaryota > Metazoa > Arthropoda > Malacostraca > Decapoda > Palaemonidae > Palaemon > Palaemon carinicauda. The sequence continues at coordinate 19,439,502 of NC_090746.1, forward strand.
GTTATGACTTATGTATTAATAGATATTCCGCATGTCTTTCCAAAAGATTAAAAAATATCCATAGGTAATGTTGATAAGGTGAAAATTCCTGGTTATATGTAGATAAGTAATTTAAAATAGTTTGTATAACTCTCTGCGTTACTTCGAACAAATCTGCAAGTAACTGTACCATCTTGCAATATACTGTATATATACAGTGTATATATATATATATATATATATATATATATATATATGTGTGTGTGTGTGTGTGTATTTATATATATATATATATATATGTATGTGTATATAATATATATATATATATATATATATATATATATATATATATATATATATATATATATATAAACACACACGTGTGTGAGTGTGTGTGTGAATAGCTTCATGAAATCTTTAAGTAAAAATAACCTTAGTAATAGAATTAAGTATGTCATGTTGAGGCCTTTATGTCGTGTCGTGGATTCGTTATCCAGTGGAAATCATTAACGTAAATGGTATGACATTACCGAGAAGATTTCATGACAGAAAAACGTGGGTGACACCTTTCTAGTAGTGGCGCTGCAAGTAATGATATTCTTATTTATTAAACATAAATACTTATTATTTCAGGTACCTTTTGCGAAAATAGAAATTTCACCCGATACCACAGTAGCTTTCTTTTTATTAATTATAAACACTTCATGTACAACAGGTAATGTTTTTTTTATTACTCTGAATGAAAACTAAATATTGTGACAAAGCGGAAGATATTATCCTAATCTGTGGTTTTTTATTCACAAATTCCGGAAATATGATTCCTATTCTGTATGCTAATTTTAGAATGGACTTCCATGCTATTATAAAATCTTGCGAGATTTTATCATTAATATAAGCGTGTACTCTATTACTCAGTGGCACGAAGACTATCGCTATCGAGTTGCACATAGAACACTTTGACGCATTCATGAGTGACCTGACCTTTGGTAGTGTGACCCCAGTTAAATAAATAGCAATTTGTTAGGCTTCGATTGGGTTGATATTGATCTGATGGAGCGTAAAATGTTTGTTCATCTCAACTTAGTGTTGCAACTAACCACAAGTACTTCTCCTTTCATGCATACACGGATGACTATACGCGCATGTGTAGTATAGAATATGGACCCGGGGGTCCCTCCAAAATTTGAGCATCATAACCACTTTGACTGCATACTGAATTAAAGCACCTCAGCTCAGTACTTTACTACAACATCACAGAAATGATTTTCTCTTACAGACATGGAAAACACTGAGTACAGGTGAGCATCCTTCTTTTTGTTGAATTGATCATCTAGTAATTATTTCTTATTATGGAAGATGAAAGTATGTTAAGTAACTATCACGTAAGTACCTTTATTTATGTTGAATGATTGTGTGTATTGCAGAGAGCTCTCAGATTTTCTGGTCAGCAAGGACTCCAGCAGCAGGACTTGGCCAGCCTCTGATAACACGGAGAACACCAGGAGGAACTTCAGGAAGAAGGCCAACAAGTATGCATTTCTAGATGACACTCTTCACCACTTTCACCCCAAGACCCAGAAGCCCCTTCGTGACATCAGGGCTAAAGAGAAGGAGGCCATCTTCCAAGCATGCCACGTTGCCCCTAGAACAGGTCATTCAGGGTGTCAACAAGATCACTTCCCTCATCATGAGCCGCTACTTCTGGCTGCCCCTCAGTACAACGACATCACAAACTTTATTGGTAAGAGTTTTATAGTTATTTAAACTACCCATGTCCATTTTCTGTTGCATAGTATATGGACCTCCATGAAAAGTGTCAATTTATGCCCTTTTTTTTGCACATGGGTCCATTTTCTATGGCATGGAATATGCACTCCCTTGTATTTTATCATGTTATAAAGTCCCTGGGTCCATTTTATATGGCATAGGATGTGGACCCCTTAAAAAGTATGCCAATTTATGCAGTTTTTGCACATGAATCCATTTTCCATAGCATGGAATAGGTATCCCCTTGTATTTTATTGTTTTGAAGTCCTGGTTCCATTTTCTATGGCAAAGAATATGGACCCCCTTGAAAAATGTCAGCTTATGCAGTTTTTGCACATGGGTTCATTTTCCATAGCATGGAATATGTATCCTCTTGTACTTTATTATGTTTTAAAGTCCCCGGGCCCATTTTCTATGGCATAGGATGTGGATGCTCCTGAAAAATATGTCGATTTATGCAGTTTTTGCACATGCGTCCATTTTTCATGGCATGGAATATGTACTTCCTTGTATTTGATAATGCTTTAAAGTCCCCGAGTCCATTTTCTATGGCATAGAAAATGATCCCCCTTGAAAAATATGTCAATATATGAAGTTTTTGCACTTGGGTCCATTTTCCATGACATGGAATATGTACCCTCTTGTATTTTATTAGTTTTTTATCTTTTTATATTTTTTTTTCGTGCAGTTTCCTGTGATGACTTCGAAAGGTCCTTGCAGTCCTCCACCTCATTGCTCCTCCAGACACCAGTTTCACTCAGTTTGAGATGGACCTGGTTTGGCCTCTCACCCTATCAGCCAGCAGTTACCGGTATATCGCTGTGATGACTGACTACTTCACCAAGTGGCCTAAAGTGGAATTCATACCCAATAAGGAGGCAGGCACCATCTAAAAGCTCTCGATGAAATTAGTATGACGCTACTTAAACTTCAAAGTCCTCATCATTGACCAGGGCTGCGAGTTTTGTAACCGCGTCAAGGAAGAGCTCTGCACTGTCTGCAGATGTCTCAAAATCGACCACCTTAAGAGGACTGCCTAAACACCCACTGTCAAACTGCCAGACTGAGTGCTAAACCAGACGCTTTGCAATGCAGTTGTAAAGTACATCAGTGAACAGCAGGACAACTGGGATGAGTACTTCGAGCTCTTCCTACTGGTATACTGGACCACAAGTCAACGAAGAAGATACCTTTCGAGCTAGCCTTTGGTCTGCAGCCGACTCTTTTCATTGAGGAGGAGCTCCCAGTTGGAGCTCCCAGCCAGCCATGAGGAGAGGAAGCTCAACTTAAAGGCAGGATAGCCTCTGCCTTCAAGCTCTTAAACCTTCACCTAGAGGCAACTGACAACATCCACAGCGCCTAGCAGAAGGCCTACTTTGACACCCACCACCAGCCCCCAGTTACAAAGTTGGAGACTGTGCTACTCAACAATGCCTGGCGAACACAGCGCAATGGTGACAAGTTGGCACCTCGTTCGACAGGACCTTACAAAATTGAAGAGGTAAGCCTCCTATATGTTCCAAGTTATGATAACAATGATTTGAGCCATTAGTTTTTTTTTTTTTTTTTTTTTTTTTTTTTCGTTTTTTTTTTTTTTTTTTTTTTTTTTTTTTTTTTTTTTACTTGAATTTTCTTATCAAGAACATCGATAAATCAATATCTCTAATACATTTTCTTTGTATGTACTTATTCATCATGTTCTAAAACATAATTTTCTGTTGTTCAGGTCCATCCTAAGGGAACTTTCCGGCTGAAGAGGCTAAAACAGCTAGTGAACGCCATGAATATAAAGCTAGCAAAGATTGCTGTTGCTGAGTTGTTACCAAGAAAATATCCCATTCTTTGTGAGGATTGTTTACCAAGCATGGAGAATTTGATTTCTAATAGTTGACAACAGCATTGGGATGGTTTGGTTAAAAATAAGTTGCAAGAGGTAACGGATGTTATATCCCCCTTGAAGTATACCATGGTGCCCCGAAAGTGGGAGACTACTTTTTGTCGTCTCTACATTGGTCACACTCGGTTGACGCATGAATATCTGCTTACTGGCTAACACCAGCCATATTGCAACAATTGTTTGGTACCCTTGACAGTGAGGTATTTGTTGACCGAATGCCCCACTTATAGTAGTAAAAGAAATAGATATCTGTTTGAGGCTCGAGGTGAGGATGGCAGGTTCATCCTTGCCAAGATTCTTGGACATGATGTGTCCTACCATGCTAGTGGTATTTTTAGCTTTACTTCAGAAGCAGGTTCTTCTGTAAGGTATTCAACTTTTTAAATATCTATGCTTTTATGGTTTTAATTGAATATTCTTTTATTCTTTTTTTTTACAATAAATGATATCGGCGTCAATGACCTTAGATGTTAGTATGCCAGAAAACTTCAAATCAATCAATCAATCACAGCTATGTGGCGACTTAGCTCCCATAGCTCTTCACAGTTACCAGGTTGCACCAGCTCTCCATCCACACCACCACCACCACCACCACCAGTGTCTGCTTCAGCCAGCCCTTCACCTTCATCATTTGACTGCATGGAGACTGGTTTCACTCCAGCCCCACCACTGATACTCAACCCAATTGATAGTCAGTGACATTGTGAACGTGCCAAGATCCTGGGGTCAGAAACAGGAAGAAGATTCCACCATCATTAGCTTAGCAGACCATCAGTCATGAAGAGAAGTCAGTCAACACCATTGCCATGCGGGGTGATGGTAACTTTTTTATGCGGACCATCTCCTACTTCCCCACAGGCGTCCATACAAACCACACCGTTTTTCCGGACTCACAACATCCAGTACATGAAGGAGAACAACGCCACCTTTAGCAACCTTGCAGCACAGAAAAACTTTGTAGATGTCATCAACATCGCACAGGCCGGAGAGTATGTCACAGAAATAGAAATACTTGCTGTAGCCAGACTACTCATCTGGACCTACTCACCATTTGCGGGGAACACAGGTGGCAGTGCTACACGCCATTCTTTGACGTACCTTCACCTTTTGGAGCTTCATCAAAAGCCATGTTTATGAAGAACATGTTTGAACATTTAGAACCTGTCTTAAGTGTATAAATGACAGAATTATTTGCAAATTATTTCCACCCACTTAGGTTGCGGATATCATTCCCTATAATTATTATGTAGCTACTTGGTTCAAGCATGTTCAAACATTTTCTTATGTTTATTTGTAATTTCAGCGTAATATTTCATCCTAATCTCAGTGATACTGTTATATTTTTCAACAATGTATAACAGTGTAATACCCATTCAGTGTGATATTTTATCATAAGTATCTCTGTGCTATTGTCATTTTTAAACATGTTATATACCTTAAATATATATATATATATATTTTTTTTTTTAATGTTGGTTTGTTTTCATTACATATATATTAATTCCAAAAAATTAATCATTCCCCAAATTTGGAGGGGGATCCATTTTCTATAGTGGGTTCCACATCCGCTGCGGATTTTGGACCCCGGGGTGCATATTCTCTGGGGTCAATTTATAATCTCACATCGGCAATCAAAAGGTGATGGATTGCATTTAGTCATTGGCTTTAATGGAAGTACTGTACGTCATATTTCGACAGAGCGCTCTACATATAATTTCACCGGTTGGTTACTTCATGACAACCTTGCAGCTGTTTTAGATTACACCGTAGCTTTTCCTAAGAATTATATAACTAGTTCTCGCCATTCTAAGAATTAAATAGGTATTCAGGTTAGTGATGTAATCTTCATTTACATCACAGTGCATTTAGCAATGTAGGTTAAATCTTGGATCTCATTCCAATGTTACATTCACGGCCACCACAAGGAGAGATGTGGTAGGGAGACCTAAGACACTAGCTTAGCCCCACAATGTCCCTGGATGGGTTATGGTAGGTTAAGTAATATTGATTCGAGGGTAAAATTACAATCGATAGTGGAGTCGCTGAGGAAGGTGAATCGTACCCTGTATTGCATAAGCCTTCTATATGAGTTAAGATTTTTTGAAGACTTTTTCATTTTCTTTAAATCGTTCCGTTTTATAATGACGATCTTTCTGTAACAGCATGAAATCATTTGCATACTCGTCAAACATTTTCACAGCCGCTGCACTAGTTCCTCTTTTAAGTACGATTATTCGATGGCTTATGATATGAATTCTTATTGATGAATTTATTAGACATATGCGTTTTGAATAAAACTTTATTTTTTAATGTTTTCATTAGATATACAAAATTTGCAAAGGGCACCAGACAAAAATATGCTTTTATCTGTAACATGCCCTGTCAGTCAAAATATCTAATGGAATATATTAGAGAAGTGTCCGTTTTGCCTAGCGTCTGTGGGTGGTATGTTTCTCCTTCAAGAGTTTCAGAACTTACCTGCGCATCTGTTTTACTAATGAGTTTCCTCACGATGACACGAGGATGTGAATATGGGATATTTAGTCCATGAGCCAGGACCAGATTTTTCACTAATTGGTACCACCCAGGGTGGCAAATCCTAGTGTTGATTTTTAGAAAGATACATACCTACCACTAATATTTTCATGTGATAACCATTGCTGTGTGGTAGCTTAAGTATGGTTATGATCCGTTAAATAATATCACCCTGTTAACTCAAAAACTTGGACTTTTCCCCTCAAGCTGGTAATACCTAGTTTATATATTTCTATTGACTGGATATCAGGTATTGGCTACATGTATTTGTGTATTTATAAAGAAACTAGACCCCTAGATACCTAATTATATTGGTTCTGTGTCATGTTTTGTTGTTTTTTTTAGGTAAAACAGCCCAAGAGAAAAAATTAGGGGGTGGGGCAAATTCTTGTCCCACAAAATTTAAACAATACACTTCAGATGCATCACATCCTATTTGGCTGCTTAAGGCATGATCAGACAACATTTCAAGGACTTACTTGTCAATGTGAGAGACACATTTGTAACAGTAACTGCTGTTTCCTTGAAAATTAAAAATCAAATTAGAAATATTTGGTGGTTCTGGTCCCATCCGCATACCAACTTCGCCGTGCAATTTTACTAGTTGCATTTTTACATCTGCCTTATTAATTAGCATAATACACGGAAACAGTCTACCCTATGCATACATAGAAGAGAAGACAAAATCAAAACCACAAACTATACCATGTGCCCTTTTATGTGGTATAAAAGAAAGCATACATAATATCACTATAGGAAACAGATAGGGAATAGTGTTATTGTTCAAGCAGAGGTTGTTTACGCAGGCCCATTGTATACCATAAGCAAGCTATATGCACAAAAATATAGCTTCATGTTCTTGTTAACTTTATGGTTTTTTGTAGAGATATCGACAAAAATATCAGTTTTAATCATTTTTATCATCATCATAATCATCGTCAGAGTCATCCAGGTCAACTTCAACATCTGCTTCTTGGATGTTCTGATTGTAGCATGTTTGAAGCCTACACATATCAGCCTGGAAGTTTACATTCACGAACACACTGGCAAGACATTAGTTGCAACACAGAATCTGGTGCCGACGATCCTTTCATCCATTCTATGGTGAGAATCCCATTGTCTGAGGTCCACCCATGACCGTTGGGATTTGGAACTGCTGGCTTGCTACGAAGTGAGTGCCTCCAAATAGCTGCTTGATAGTTAGCCCTCTGAACGTGCATATAGAGACAGTCCTTGCATGGTGGAAGCTGGCTAGACTGCCTTTCCACGTTTCGCACAGAAGATATGATAACGCAGCTCATTGACATCACAGGTGGTGGAGAAAGATGCATACATTCGACAAACAAAGTCTTCAAGCTGTTCAAACAGTTCTGACGATACATCCCATGCTTCACCAAGGCTTTGACAGACATCTTCTCCAATAGCATTTGCAAGTTTTGTTATATCTATATATCGAGTACGGTTACTTGTCCCGCACTTCTGATATTATGGGCATTATATCACACTACTGAACGAAAGACTCAGTATGAGGACATCAGTATCTTCTGCAGTGATAATGACAGATCTATATCCATCATCAGATGCATGCTTGGCATGTAGGAAGACCCTTGTATCAGCTTCCTCTTGTGTTGACATCAGCGATTCAATCTCACTGAAGTTATCTTTGGTCAGCAGATAACACTTTTCCCCACAGGTTGTATACAGATACTTATCATTCACCTTAATTCTATTTGAGCGCTGCTTCCATTGCTCTACAAAAAACTCTATAAGACGCATTTTGTTTTCAGAGCTGCACAGAAACTTTCTCCATTGAAGAATGGTATGACCAGGTGCAATGTTCTTCCACTGTGTGGCACCAGTAAAACCTCTGTTACACTTTTCTGCATTTTTTGTTGATGTTTCCCAATACACATCAAACACGATATCAATTCGTTTACTGTGGGCACCTTCTCGAAAAATCTGAGCAAGCACAGAATCGGCAAGCTGTGCGAAGGTTTTTCCATCACCTTTCATTTTCTGAAGCAGGCTCATTCCATCAGTTATACATACTGATGGCTCTGGCATAGTTTCAGCTGATGCAATATTCTTTTCCAATTCCCGGGCAAGTGCGGCTTTGTTTGTTTTTCGCAAAGTTCCATCAGTATTTGACAGAGCCCATGGCAAAGGCCCCAGTGGATGTGCAAGAACATCTGTGATGCACAGTTGTTTACTTTCAGCGACAATTATTATATGGCCAAATAAGTTTTTGTCTGCCTTCAGAATCACTTCCTTATTGGCTGTCTTATTGTTGTGTTGCTTTTTCTTTATATGTGAGAAACTTTTCAGATTCTGCTTCTTCATTGTGTCATGGAATTTAGTTGAGGGCGGATGAGTCTCCACACAATCCTCCTTAAATGTCTTGTAGGCTTCTTTTCCAACACTATGAGCTCTGAGAAGGTCACTTTCTATATCAGGTGGTACCAGGACACCCGTAGACAAGCAGACCAAATCCTTTTGACCTTGACTTATTGAATTTATCCAACTTTTCTCCATTAGTTCAACACAGGCTTTCACCTCAGCTTCATCTTTTTTAACTCCAGGCATTTGTAAGTCTGAGTGACAGACCTTTGAGGAAGAATCGTTACCTACCATGTGTCTTAGCTGCCTCAGATATGAACTCCTGTAGTCTGATGTAAGGTAGTATCTGCTGATGGCCTCTAGCTTAAGACTGAATCCTTTGACCCCCCAGAGGTCTGTGTGTCCTTGTTCACCGTTTCTTCGATGGTTTGATCCACTGGAATTTTTCCAAAGGGATTTTTGGACCCAAGCTGAACTGAGAAACCACCTTGAATAAAATGTTCATAGACATCTGGATGGAAGTGAATATTTATTCTTTATTCTAAATATATCTTACACAGTCAAACTTATCTAACTTAAATAGCCTTAACACATGTAAACTCAATAAGGTGTAATGATGTCCAATAATAATCACGATACGGACATAATTTCAGTTATGTACAGGATTCCATCAGCATCAATGTGATTTAGGAGTAAGTGACTTAAACTAACTGACTTCAAAGGAAACGCTGAAAAGAGTAAAGATTGCACATTATGATTGAGAATCTTACCTACATCATCTACTTCTTAGCATTACGGAAAAAAAAGAAAATTCTGAAAGGAATATCTTTAAAAATGTCTTCAACTGCTGAAAATCTGAAGTAAAACTCAATTTAAATACAGTAGTCTTGTCTTCTAACATTATCATGGGTTCACACACCAATTATTGACAGAAAAACCCCACTTTTACAACAAATTACAAAGGTTGTAAAAATAAAATAAAATAAAATAAATAAAAACAAATAAAAAATAATAGCGAAAACTTTGAGTGGCCTAAAAATATATTAAGCTACTCCGTTGAAGAGGTTATCACATTTAAATGTACTTATAAGGACCCAATCAACAAATTGGTACTAAAAATTTTTTGCCACTAGAGGTGGTACCGATATCTTGTCTGGCTCATGGACTAATTTACTTGGTTTATTTTCTTATAATCTCTACTAAAAATGATGGCAAGGATTCAATGTCAACTCATGCATTTGTCTTTTAACTTTTAAAATTGTACATATCTTCAACCTACATAATTGTTTCATACATAATTATTATTATTATCATCACGATTATTATTACTGTGCTTGTTCTTGTTATTGTTCAAATACAGGTGTTTCATCTCATTATCTGAACCTGTTTTTCATAATTAGATTAATACAATGCTACATCTTAATAAAATGGTGAACGCCTGGTTTTTTTTTTTTCATTATTTAAAGATGAATTCCAGTAATGATTAATTTGAATCAACACAGAGGAAACAATGGAATTGTACCTGGCGTCATTATCATTTCTGGGGATCTTAGAGAGAGGGAGGTGGCCTCAATTAAATCCTTATTTGCCGAGCAAACACGTACACAAACCCTTCCAGCCTTTGCTGCTCCAGATTTCTCTAATTGGCGTGCGATTTGTGTTAATTAGTTATCATTCTCAAGCAATTACGCACCCGGACAGCTCTGCATTGCCACGGAAGTCATCAAAGTTCGCCCGTTATTTCTGTGTTCCACTTAACTGTTCCGCTTACTAGCTTTTAATCCCCCCCCCCCCCCCCCTCTCTCTCTCTCTCTCTCTCTCTCTCTCTCTCTCTCTCTCTCTCTCTCTCTCTCTCTCTCTCTCTCTCTCTCTCTCTCTCTCGTATTTTGTCATGTTTTCTGTCAAATCGTGCTGTCTAGCTCCATGGGAGTTGTACCTTTAACTGTTTGTAAATCATTAACAGCAAAGCTAATTATTTTAATTATTCTAGTTGTTGATTTGATTGCATGTTTTATTACGCTTTCAGACTTTAGAGCTTTTGATAAGGAAACCTAGATCTCATTTTAGTAGAAAAAGCTTATTATATGCTTTCCTGCTATGCGGTGCTTACTAGAACAATATTTTGACTCATCTCTTCGTTTGAAGTCAATGCATATATATATATATATATATATATATATATATATATATATATATATATATATATATATATATATATATATATACACACACTTATATATACATATAGATATATATATATATATATATATATATATATATATATAATACACATATGTATATATATACTGTATATATATATATATATATATATATATATATATATATATATGTACTTACATACATACATACACATATAAAGCATATATACATGTGTATATAATATATATATATATATGTATATAGTATATATATATGTATATATATATATATATATATATAGTATATATACATCTGTGTATAATATATAGATATATATATATATACATATATATGTATGTATGAACAAATATATATATATATATATATATATATATATATTAAACACATTACACATGTATATATATATATATATATATTTATTTATATATATACTGTATAGTATATATACATGTGTGTATAATAAATAAATATATATATATATATATATATATATATATATGTATGTATATATACTGTACATGTGTGTATAATATATATATATATATATATATATATATATATATATATATATGTATGTATATATATACACAGTAAACATGTGTGTATAATATATATATATATATATATATATATATATATATATATATATATATATATATACTGTATATATATACACATGTATATGTGTGTATATATACATATATATAAATATGTATGCATATATATATATATATGTGTGTGTGTGTGTGTGTGTGTGTGTAATCTGTATGTATATATGCATATATGACCTTTGAGTGCTATAGCTATTAGATAACTTCTTATTTTATGAATATTGGGTATTTGTTGTAATAAAAGCTAATAAAAAAAAAAACACTCGTTTGACCCACGTGTCAAGAAACCTTCGTCTCATATTATTAAGATTTAAGAAAAAAGTCATACTTGCTAGTCTGTTAAAGAATTTTTTTCCAGTGGCTGTTTAATTCACCGGTTTTTAGATGAAGTAACGCCCTGTTCCTCTTTTTTTATGATAACATAAAGCAGTATGAATTATCGTGAATATCGAATGACGGTTCGGAGAAGTGGAGCTTGAATTTCATGAGTAGCCACTCATAAATTAGATTTGAAATTTGATTAAATTCCACTAATTACATTTTAACTTTTAATTCGATTTCGAACTATATCAAAAGGATGAAAATAAATATTCATGAATTTACCTATTCGTTAATTACACATTATGTATGATATATATGTATATATTTATAGATGCACATATGTCTCTCATATATATATATATATATATATATATATATATATATATATATATATATATATATATATATATATATATATATATATATATATATATATATATATATATATATATTTATATTTATATATATATATATATATAATATATCAAGCCATTCCTTAATATGGAAAGACTTACTGATTTTGAAACTTTAAACTGCTAAATCTGGTATGTACCTTATGTGATAAAACAATCAGTTTGCTTTGTGATTACCAACCTTGCGTAACCAGTAAGAGACAATGAAATCTCATTTTTGTAAGATTCATTTGTTTCTGTTAATATTTGGAAGAAAAAAATTGTGTACCCGTTAATAGTGGTAGCAGTTTCATGTCTAAATTAATTTCTGAAAGCTGGATGGAGAACACCATCCTGTTAGTGAGAATTAGAGGATTGTAGAAAATTCATATATTTCCTCGGATTTAGTTTCAAGTTTCTAGCTCTACCCACAAAGGGCAGTTATCCAAAAGGAAAATTGCACACGTCTTGCGTAATAATACTGCACAGTATTCTGGAAGTTTTATTCCATCTGTGACGAGATTGTGGAATAATCTTCATAATCGGCCAGTTAAATCAGTGGAACTTCAGAAGTTCAAGCTTGCAGTGAATGTTTTTATGATGAACAGGCTGACATAAGTCTCTCGTCATAGTGTATATATGACATCTATTTTAATGTTACTGTTCTTAGAATATTCTTTATTAATTATTCGTTACTTTTCATATAGTTTAGTTATGTCCTTATTTCCTCTTCTCACTGGTCTATGCTTCCGCGGAGGGCCCCTTGGGATTTATAGTATCCTACTTTTCCAGTTGGGTTACAGCTTATCTAGTGATAATGATAATAATAATTGGTTTATTTCAGCTTTGATAACGTATGTAACGTTATAGATATGTACACGGAAGAGTTGAACTGAAATCGTAAACCTGTAGAAATCGGAAAAAAAATGGTTGGAAACCTTTTTTTTTCTTTCTTTTTTCTTTTTAGCTTAGAACGTTCCTTTATCTACTTTTGTTTCTCAACGCATAGTTGTAATACAGGTCTTGAAGGATTTTGAGAGATTTTGGACTTAGACTATTGCTGTATTTCTTTACCGTTGTGTTAAAGATTGCACTAACATCCTTACGTAGACCCATATGTATATTTCTGCCTATATACAGACGCAGACTCATATATATATTTATGTATATATATATATATTTATGTATATATATATATATATATATATATATATATATATATATATACTGTATATATACCTATATATATATTTTATTTAATTATTTATTTATTTATTATCGTGCAAAATTTACTTAATTTAAAGGAAGTTAAAAGAGCAATACTGTCTTCCTTTTACATATTTAGAGTAAATATGACCAAATTGCACTGTTATGTTCATATAAATTTTTATATACACACATACAGGCATATATATATATATATATATATATATATATATATATATATATATATATATATATATAGACAAACATATTTTACAAGAACGAAGTTTGTTCGAAAAGGTTTTGCCATTATCAAATTCTGCCAAGCTATTTTCCCAAGTCTGAACTCACTTTGTATAAAGCTTGCAGGGTTTCCAAGCTGTTATATAAACTCGCACAAAAGCCTCTTAAAATGTTCGCTGTCCTTTTATATACTGTGGTGTGTAACTGTGTCTCACACACGCACTTGCATCTCCTGAATTTTGAACGGCAGTTTTTATTAGCATCAATGACGATCAATAAATGCCTCACTTTCTGTACATCACTGTCGTTAGCTCCATAGCCCATTATTTACCCGTTGCCTTGTGTTAGCACTCACAATCACGCTTACAGACACGCAATAACTAATTTTTACTGAATACTAAAGCAGTTTAAAAAAAAAATAGCCTCATACATTTTATTTTTTCCTCCTTTTCCCTCTGCTCTCCAAAATTATTTCCTGTTTATTATGTCTTTACATGCATATAATTTCATGTAACTCGTTCATATTTTGATACTAATTTGCGCATTCCTTATTTCACATACGTTGCATAAACTCTAATTCAGAAAATTTAACTGTTTTGCCACAGTTTACCATTATTTTTTATTTAAGTTATCAGTTATGCCTTACATTCCATTCAAACATTTTTTTTATAGTGATTCACTTTTGTTTTAATTCTTCGATAACTTGCATTATTTGCAGGTTTTTACCTTTGATGCAATTCTCAGCTTCGAATCTAAATTTTATTTATATTGCAATTTAAAATACGCCTTGTGTGAGTATATGTATGTTATTGGTTGTTAATTTGTATGTGCATTCATATTTACTTTGTAACCCATACCTTTATTATTATGATGACCTTGAAGTTCGGTTTATAAAGTCGTTTTAAGCAGGTGTGCAAATTATACTTTTGAATTCACAACAAAACTGATAATCATGTCATTTTTCCAGTTATGCAACTTTGAGATATTTCCTTATCATAAGGCATAGTTGGGTTGCCACCAAATTACGCGAATTTATATGGATGGTAATTATATAAAAAGCAATTGTCTCCTTAAGTTGAACGAATGGATAAAAGCCCACTTCCATTTGTGATCAATTGGTTTGATAATCTAATGAGGCTGACCACGCCTTTCGTCTCTCCTCATTTTTTTCTGTCTGAAGGTGGGCTGATTGGAAGGAATAGGTTTCTTGTTCGATTTCTGCTTCAATCGAAATCGCAAATTATATCAATCACTCATTTCATCTCATATTTTTTCAGATAGAATAGAGGCTTACATTAAGGAAATAAGAAGAGTAAAAATTTTTCATGACTAGTGCATTGCAATAATGCCGTTGATTTAATAATGTTATAAGAAATAGTTACATTATTATTATTATTATTATTATTATTATTATTATTATTATTATTATTATTATTATTACTTGCTAAGCTACATCCCTAGTTGGAAAAGCAGGGTGCTATAAGCCCAGGGGCTCCAACAGGGAAAATAGTCCAGTGAGGAAAGTAAAGGGAAATTAAATATTTTAAGAGGAGTAACAACATTAAAATAAATATCTCCTATAAAAATACAAAAGCTTCAACAAAACAAGAGGAAAAGAAATAAGATAACAGAGTGTGCTCGAGTGTACCCTCAAGCAAGAGAACTCTAACCTAAGGCAGTGGAAGACCATGGTACAAAGGTTATGGCACTACCCACGACTAGAGGACAATGGTTTAATTTTGGAGTGTCCTTCTCCTAGAAGAGCTGCTTGCCATAGCTAAAGAGTCTCTTCTACCCTTACCAAGAGGAAAGTGGCCACTGAACAACTACCGTGCAGTAGCCCCTTGAGTGAGGAAGAATTGTTTGGTAATCTGTGTTGTCAGGTGTATGAGGACAGAGGAGAATATGTAATGAATAGGCCAGACTATTCAGTGTGTGTAGGCAAATGGAAAATGAACCGTAACCATAGAGAAGGATCCAATGTAGTACTGTCTGGCCAGTCAAAAGACCCCAAACTCTCTAGCGGTAGTATCTCAACGGGTGGCTGGTGCCTTGGCCAACCTACTACCTACATTAGTTTTTGTTAAGGTGAAACTTAAAAAGGTTTGAAATTTTTGCGTGTTTGAACTAATGAAAGAATTACATCATCACTTATTTCTTTTTAATCTTCACATAAAATTTGTTTTAAAAACAGACAATGAATTCATGACATGGCTATGATATTCCTTGCCATCATGATTACCAAATGATCAGTAAAGGACTATTAATACAGGAGCGTAAATATATCTGAATTGGAAATTGTAATTTATTCCAGTATATCCTCGTTACTTTGACAATATCATTGAAATCAACAGTTCCATAAATAAAGGAGCTGCCTGCATACTGTACACACGTGGATGTGTGATATTAATGCACGCATTCACTCAGATGTATGCAATTAGTGGTTTTCTTTATACTGTATACGCACACACACACTCACACACACACACACACACATATATATATATATATATATATATATATATATATATATGTGTATATATATATATTTATATATATATATATATACACACACAATATGTGTCTCTGTGTGTTAATGTATACACAACATACATATCGGAGGTTGGGATGTATTGTTGGGTTTAAATTAAGAATAAAGTTATCTTGAAAACCTTTCTAAAGAACCAAACATCGTATTGAATTAATGCAGTGTCCCACCACTTATTCATACAATAAATACGTTTAGAGTTCCTCTTTAAAGAGACTAATGTGTACTTATATACAAACTTATACTCTAGGCTAAAATTTACGGGAATCTTTGACATTATTTTCAATAGTTTTTGTTCCATATACACGCACACCTCTATTTGCATGTGTATATGTTTGTTTGTATGTATTTATAATCAAAGTACCGTTATTCAGGTCTATGTAATTTATTAGAGAGGAATAGAATTAGTTTAAGGCAATTTCAGTTAAAATGTAATTTCAGGGTTTCACTGATGTATAACTGTAATATAATATTCCATTGTTCCTTCACTCCCTTGCCATTTTTGTGCAATATGTAGTGGTGATATTGTTATCATTATTATTCGGAAACATAATCACTCACTAAACATGAAAGCCATAAAATTGCCAAAGAAAGTATCTAAACCTTTCAGGTGAAGAATATAGTTATCACAGTTTATTTGTTGTGAAGGATTCACTTTCGGTTATTGCAAAGCCATCAGGTGACTGGAATGATATGATTTGGCTTCGTGTGCTTGTGCGCATCTAAAAATGATATGGATCATTCTTTGCTCGTGTTAACACAATTCTTCTGAACGGATAGAGCCTTACTTGTTTAAATTAGTTCAAGGTAATGATTAGACTGCGAGTTGATATTGTGGGAGAACATGATTTTATTTGACGACTGGACCGATGTACAAAGCATGCACGATATCATGCAACTTAGTTGGCATTTGCATATGATTGTCATCACTGGTGATTGCATTATTAGTGGTCTGATTTCATCAGTTACCAGACAAGACTGGCTTTGCCCTTAACTTGTGATGCAGTCATTCGTCTACTCGTACAAGCACCAATCAATCTGCGTCTTGTTTGGGGAGCAAGCTTTTAATTTAGTAGTTTTGTTGGTTTTCTGGTCCCTCAGATTATGCTTTTACTACCCCTTCTTTGATGTTTTGTAACTAAAATATTCATGCTTAACCTAAAAGGGGTCCATCTGAATGTGTATTAGATGGCATCAGCTTTCCTAAACTACAATTTAGTATATTATGATTTTAGTCAAGATTCTTTTATCGTCGACGACCTAGTCCAAAACCTTTAGCATAATTTTGTATTTTCGGGTGTTTACAGCAAAACCTAACAACTGCATGAATAGAAAAGGCAACGTTATATTTGTTTTTGAAGTTTCACCTTGAAACATTGAGGCTTTCTGTTGGTCCTTGCAGTGTTTAATTATTATTATTATTATTATTATTATTATTATTATTATTATTATTATTATTATTATTACAAGCTAGGCTATAACCCCAGTTGGAAAAGCATGATGATATAAGGCCAAGGCCTCCAACAGGCAAAAATAACTCGGGGAGGAAAGAAACAAGGAAATAAGTAAATTACAAAAGAAGAATAAACAGTCAAAATGAAATATCTCAAGAACAGTAACAACAATGAATTATATCCTTCACATATAAGCTGTCAAAAAAAAAAAAAAAAAAAAGAGGAAGAGAAATGAGAGAGGACAGCATGCCCGGGTGTACCTCCAAGGAAGAGAACTTTAATCCAAGACAGCGGAAGACCATGGTACAGAGGCTATGGCCCTACCCAAGACCAGAGAACAATGGTTAAAGAGTCTCTTCTACCTTTACTAAGAGGAAAGTAGCCACTGAACAATTACATTGCAGTAGTTAACCCTTTGAGCGAGTAAGAATTGTTTGTTAATCATAGTATTTTCAGGTATATGAGGACAGAACAGGCCAGACCTTTCGGTGTATGTGTAGGCAAAGACCAAATGATCCGTAACCAGGGAGAAAGATCCAATGTATTACTGTCTGGCCAGGCAAAGGAACCAATAACTCTCTAGTGGTAGTATCTCAATGGGTGCCCTGGCCAACCTACTAGCTACCAATGCATTTCATAACTATAACAAGGAAGAGCAATGACCAAACATTTGAACCTTATGCTAAGGTACTGAAATCTGGGCCTTTTTGTACTTAGAATGTGGTCTTTTCGTTGATTATGTAGCTTTTTTAAGTTAATTATAATTATATTAAGTGAATCGTGGTCGGACATTTGCGACAGCAAATAGTAACGGAATTATCAATCTTTTGTGTATTTTAAAATCCTGTTCTTTTTTTTAAATATTTATTAGTAGAAGTATAATCTCTCTCTCTCTCTCTCTCTCTCTCTCTCTCTCTCTCTCTCTCTCTCTCTCTCTCTCTCTCTCTCTCTCTCTCTGTCATTTTTTAGGTAAACTCATAAATTATTGTTATGAAAGAGAGAAGTAAAAAGTCAAGCAAATTTGGAAAACAAATATCTGAGCTTTAAAAAGTAAATGAAGTGTCTTCAAAGGAGGATCACGAAGACATAGAGAATTTAAGAATAATTGGATTGCATTTTTCTATCAGATAGGTTAGTTTAAGAAAATCGAGTACGCAAATTTGATTGAAATATACGTAACAGATGTTAGTTAGAAACGTAAAATGAAAGTAAATAAATATTAGTGGTAGAAGATTTTTTTCTATTATTATTTGTATCAAATTCACTGGGTTAAAATGATGGCTTCTGTTCGCTTATTTTCTGTTATCTTGTATAATCTTAATTTCTGATTAAGAATCTGGTTTGACGAGCTCTTCTTTGCTTGTTGTGCAGTGTTTGCATTATCGATGTTTATCTGCATTTATAGAGTATGTATAAATCTAGTCTTGTTTGTTTATGTTTTAGACAAGTAAGGTAAGAATACATGGTATATAATGATATCACCTGTGCATGTTGTGGCATAATTTATGTAGCACAAAAGTTCGACAAGTAACGATTACCAATGTGAGCTCGTCGCCCACACCATTCGATCGAGCTAGTTATGGTCTCTCGAATCTGCCTTATACTTGAAGGGGAACTCGTCATGATCCCAAGTTTACCCTTGACCTATCGTCTTGTGCCATAAATAACACTTGCGTAAAGGTACTTAATTTTAGTATCGATATTATCATTATTATTTTCACGTTACTACGAAGTTCTCCGAGATCGTAGCTCTAGGCTTCATAAGTAGCTATTATTTCTCTGTAGGAAAGGTCAGTGATATTGATTAATTTCATGTTCATTTCTGTTGTGCATAACTCAGTTTTATACACGATTCTTCTCTAGGTAATTGTTATTTTTTTTTTACAGTCTTGCAATGTTATTGTCTTTGGAATGACTGTGATGGCAGGATTTATAAAGAAATTTTGAGACATTTACCCTAGAGGTGAAAAAAGATTCAGGAAGTTTAATAATTGTTTTGGATTGTCAAGTGTTATATATTTTGCTATAAAAACGGTGAAAAACTTGAAGGAAATTAAAATGTAAGCCAAGAAATAAGGAATTTCGACCAATCAATTGTAATAGCTTGAATTACCTTTGTGATGTGTAGGCTACTGTCTTGACCAACAGGGTACCCATAGAAATGAGAAGAACCCAGGTAGGGAATATTGCTTAGATGCTGCCAGAAAACATTTCCTGTACAATAATCCTTTCTCTTGAGTTGTGGAACTGAAAGTTTATTATGTCTATAAATACTTTGAGTAATATTCTCCCGTAAATCAATAGTAACTTTATGTAGAATAGATTTGCCAGTGAATTTCTTATAGATCCTTATATAAAAGTATCATTGTTTACGAGTGACATTACCTGCACATCTGGATACACAGCTCCATTTTTAATGTGAGTGTGATTGAAACGATCAAGAGGTTACTTAAATGTTAGGAACCAATGTAGTTTTGGACGTTATGTATTTCGTTAAAGGTGGGTTATGTATTTTGTTATTTGAAATTATACAATGTATTGTTTATCCATGCATGAATGATTATCCACCTGGTAATTAAATGTAGTGTTAATTTTCTTTGTTACGACATTGATATACCAGAGGCCTGATTCTCTGCCCATTATTTGTATTCATTTATTAATCATCAAAACGTATACCGAATCTGTGCCGTGAAAGAGATCAATGGAGAGAGTAGAAATAAAAGAATCTATGATAAAATTAAGAAATTATCAACTGTCAAACTATCAGCTGCTAAGAGGAGGAAAGTCGCAATTGAAAAGCTTCGTTACAAAGCTCAACATCATTTCCTTTTACTTCAGCTTTGCATCACTGTGTGTCCTTCAACTAGTGGGTTATATTTAAACTAGAATTAGATGTTTCCATTCCATCTGTGATCTCTGTTATCGTCAGTTCTATAAGGGTTGGTGGTTACATCCGTTACCTAGTACATTCACTTTGAGTTCTATAGCATGTAATTTGATATTTCCGTGTTTCAACTTAATTTAGTAAATGCTATCGTTATAAGTTTGTCTTAATTACTCAAAGCTAAAACAAAAAATACCGAGAAACGAGGAAAGTGAAAAATAGGATTTTTATTTTTCTTGCGGAAAGGTAAGAAAAAAAAATCTATTATATTACATAAGAAATATCTTATTTCAACCTCTTACTACTGTGATACAAATATACGATTGAGATATTGGGTTGACAGCTCTTTTTATGACCTTGTATCCATTAACAAATTAATCTTCTTGGACACTCTCAGACAAAG
Organism: Palaemon carinicauda; assembly: GCF_036898095.1. Classification (NCBI taxonomy): domain Eukaryota; kingdom Metazoa; phylum Arthropoda; class Malacostraca; order Decapoda; family Palaemonidae; genus Palaemon; species Palaemon carinicauda. The sequence goes on from NC_090746.1 coordinate 19,460,257, forward strand.
CGAATAACAGCCTTTGAGAAATAGCCTATTATTTCCGGGTTACTTACGTCATACATCCTAATAAAGCTTAAGGACCTTACAAATCCTAATACATCCACTCATATTTTTTTTTTATGAAGTAGAATGAAAGTGGTATTGTTGCTCCAAATACTGTAATAAAGAACTTGGCAGCCTCGGGAGGAGGGAAATGTAACAAAGGAAGGGAAAGGTTGGTGATTTTACTCGTCAGTTTTCTCGAACAAGTTATGTAACCATTAACCTTAGGGGAATTTTTGTTTGTTTGTTGATAAACTGTATTCCTTATAATGTTAGAGGAAAATTAGTTTAAGAATCACGCTATATGGATATTATGTATAGTAGTTATTATTATTTATTATTATTACTTGCTAAGCTACAACCTTAGTTGGAAAAGCAAGAGGCTATAATCCCAGGGAAACAGGTAAAATAGCTCAGTGAGGAAAGGAAAAAGAAATAAGAATAAGAATAGTAACATCATTAGAATAAATGATTCTTATATAAACTATAAAAACTTTAACAAAACAAAAGGAAGAGAAATTAGATAGAATACTGTGCCCGAGTGTATCCTCAAGCAAGAGAAATCTAATCCAAGACAGTGGAAGACTATGGTACAGAGGCTATGCCACTACCCAAGATTAGAGAACAATGGTTTGATTTTGGTGTGCCCTCCTAGAAGAGTCTCTTCTACCTTTACCAAGAGGAAAGTAGCCACTGAACAATTACAGTTCAGTAGTTAACCCTTTGGGTGAAGAAGAATTGTTTGGTAATTTCAGTGTTGTCAGGTGTATGAGCACAGAGGATAATCTGTAAGGAATAGGCCAGACTATTCGGTGTATGTGTAAGCAAAATGAAAGTGAACCGTAACCAAAGAGAAGAATCCAATGTAGTACTGTCTGGCTAGTCAAAGGACCCATAACTCTATCAGTAGTATCTCAACGGGTGGCTGGTGCCCTAGCCAACCTACTACCTCAAGTTAAATCGGAATGAAGAAGGCATTGTTTGAATAATTCAATATTTAGACAACAGTGGAAGTGTATATAAACTCAAGCAAGATTTTTTAAAGATTCTTATGTTAGAAATATGGTACTCTAAACAATTATTTCCAGAAGTAAATTTTCAAGGAATGGTTAATAAAAAAAAAAAAAAACATAGCAAATCTTCCCTTGACCAAGGACGATATCCAAGTTTTAAAGTGTTTAGGTACAGAGATACCAGAGAGGTACTCCTCTTATAGGTAGTGTTCTCTGTAATATTTTATCATTCACAGATCAGCAGCAATAGTTGTATACTTTTACCTCTCCACCACCATTCTTCTTCAACATCTCATTTATATCTTGGTCAATCACCGGAAAATCTTGTAACTCCTCCCTACAGACCTTATACAGGGTTGTGGTAGTCTATATTATGAAACGTCACTGCCTAATCTGCCGGACTGGGGTTCAAATCCCGCCCAAGCTCGATCGTTTCTTGTAGTGTATGTAACCTCACCATCCTTGCAAGAAAATAATGGCGGGTTTAGAGGATGCTATAGGTCTACCTGCTTTATCATTAGCAGCCATTGCTTGGCCCTCCCTTGTCCTAGCTTGGGTGGAGAGGGCTTGGACGCTGGTCTTATGCAATATGATCGGTCTCTAGGGCATTGTCCTGCTATTGCATTGTCATTGTCCCTTACCTCTGCCATTCATGGTCGACCTTTAAACAGCGTTGATAATGCGGAAGAATACAACAGCATTAGAACTTTAACTATTAGCAACCAAGGAGAAACTTGAGAAGCATTGAGCAGGCTAGTCAATGGTACTCAAGGTTCCATTCTCTACGCCATTTGGGCATTCTTAACTGCCCCAATCACTTAATGTTATTAGGCTGTGTACTGTCACCCTCCACTGGTTAGCTGGGGCGGGGGTTGGGCTCTGCCAGAGACCACACTTGGCTCACTTTTACATTTTTATATTTTGTTTGCTAATGTTGTTCTAAAAAGCTTGTTATCTAGTTGCTTTTATAAATTAAAAAAAAAATGCATAATTGTTTTTTTTTACTCGGTTTACTGTATTTTTCCAGTGTTTAGATTCCAAATTCATCATTATATCCCTTCCCCAGATATAATGATTTTGAATTCAGTTCTGGATCGACAACTCATTTGTGAAAAAGTACATGAAACTAAAAGGATTAGTTCTTCACTCTAGTGTTCGATAATCCTACCATTATTTAGTAAGGTTGTATTCTATATGTACAGAAAATTTCTTATTTGATTCAGAAAAACGGGCCAAGGAAAATATTAATGAGATTTCAATTGATTGTATGAAATTTGCAATCTTCTGTCGTAATGCGACATAATGATAAAAATGAGTATTTGTCTTATCTACACGTTTCATAAAAAAAAAAAAACCAATATTTACAAAGTCGTTTGAAAATCACAAATATGTTTTCTTCATAGAAATTATAAACTGAAACATACCCCAAAAGCTTTTGAAATTGAACTTGAATTATTTTTGTTGATTCATTATTTGCTTGTGTAATATACGTGATAAGGTCTCTCTCTCTCTCTCTCTCTCTCTCTCTCTCTCTCTCTCTCTCTCTCTCTCTCTCTCGATTAATACTACGTTTGATATATATATATATATATATATATATATATATATATATATACATATATATATATATATATATATAGATAGATAGATAGATAGATAGATTTATATGTGTGTGTGTAGAAATCACGAATGCTGACACGTGATGAATATAAAATGTATTATAGCCACGGAAGGGAAAATGTAAAGACTTGATTAGAGTTAATACTTTTGCCCATTAAGGACATCAACAGACTCAACAACCATGGTGAGTCTGTTGATGAACCTAATGGACGAAAGTACTAACTCCAATCAAGTCTTTTCATTTTTCCTTCCGTGTCTATAATACACACACACACACACACACACACATATATGATATATATATATATATATATATATATATATATATATATATATATATACACATATATATATGCACATATATGTATGTATGTATGTATGTATGTATATATATATATATATATATATATATATATATATGCACATATATGTATGTATGTATATATATATATATATATATATATATATATATATATATATATATATGATAGTGTATATCGTTATATAGTAATTTTAAATTTTAATCCGTCTGATTAAGATTCAATGTTATCCTTGGTTATTTGCATTGCAAATTAAGGCTTATTCGTGCAAAACCTACGTAACGATTTGTCGTGAACATTAATTTTCTTCAAAATTTTCAGTTATAAATAAATCAATGTCTTATGATAGAGTGAATTTGTTAATTAGTTTGTTAAAAAACATTACCGTGAGGTACTTTTGTCCATTCAGCTCTTTATATCGTTATGAAGAGATTAATCTAGAATGTTTGGGATCCTTATCAATAGTGGTATGAATAGCTCTTTAAACAACACTTAATGGGCAGCCAAGACAAAAGGAGACCATTCATCTAATCACGTTTGTTAGTGTTGATTAAATACTCCACTTTACTCCTTTAACTGGAAAGTATATATTCATCTTTGTGTTGATATTCAATATATTAAACTCAGCTTATTCAGAAACATGGCTAACTGAATGTTATGAAATTCTTGGGAAATATCAACATGCTGTTTTTGAATGTCAAACTGTGTAGGGATTAATCATAATTTCCAGTTGAGCTTATTAATGGCTTCCGTACATCACTGCAAATATTACTCAATATTCAGTTTGATGAGTAAATAAGGACGACCCCGCTACGTACTATGGTATATAGTAGCCTGTGTTAAAGCATAAGCCCTGTTATCTTAAATAGCGAATGATAAAATGCAATATTGAATCGTGGTGTACCTGGAGAATTAAAGGAGAGGACGTACCGTACTACAGTAATATGAAATACTGCATAAAATATTGTTGAAGCCCTTACCGTCAAATGCAGAGTGCTGTAATTCCATCAGCAACACTGAATGGACGTCGGGGGAGTACTCTCCGTCAGAAAAAGAACCGGCACACATGAAATTGCAGCAACGAGTAACTGAGCTGGAACTAATACTGCAAAAGGATATGCAAGAAATCCTTGTGAGTTATGCATGAGATTAAAGAGTAAGGTGTCCTCTTTGTAAGTTTAATAGTCTCAGAAATGTACTATTTGTAAATAGTTGTTTCTTTTTCTCTTACAGAATATTATCTTGATTATCATAATAATTCGTGTTATTTGCTTTTGACTCTTTATTTTCAATAACCCAGCACTTTCTTAGAGATGTTAAGCTAAGATGCGTTTTTCAAGCCTGTGGTATGCAGTTGATGGCTAAACTCGGATATTATCAAGACTAACAAAAAAAATTCTCAAACCACATATTTAAAACTGTTTAAAAAAAAAAAACATAACACGGTTTATTGCGCTTACATTTAAAGCCTCTAATAGGGTTCTGCCTTAGTAATGTGAAATATTTACAACATAACTTTTCCATACTGAGGGTATTTTCAGTGAGATTTTGATTTGATTCGATGAACACCGTAAATGAACAACATGCCTTGCTTGTGGAATCTGTTTTCTTCTTCCATGTTTGTCTATTGATTTCATATTTTGCAGAGTACAGGGGATGCAAAGGCGGCCAAATCTGATACAGCATTAAATAAGGGTGTACACCGCAATGGTGGAAGAGAAAGGAAAAGGCATTAGTTACCTATAGCTTATTAATTGCGGTAATCAATTTTGTGAAGTCATTAGTCCGTATAAGATTAGTTTCACAGATTTACTCGCGTAGAGTAAATCCGCATGTTTTTGATGCTTCTTCTCGGCACCGTTGAAGATTAAGACTAAATGTTTTCCATACGAATTTCAGTTTGTATAAGTAGAAAATGTGTTGAGTTTTTATAGGACAAGATGAAAGTGAGTCTCTCTCTCTCTCTCTCTCTCTCTCTCTCTCTCTCTCTCTCTCTCTCTCTCTCTCTCTCTCTCTCTCTCTCTCTTGATGACCTATTGTATTTTTAAAACAATATTCGAGTCCCAGGTTTAGAATTTCCATGTGGAACAAAAGTTCTTTCGTAAAATGTTGCAAATTGGTTTTGAGTGTACATAAGATTAGTTCTTTGGAGTGGGAAATTTATTTTATTTTTGCGTTTTCCCTACTATGGCCGTGGCATATCTGTCGCTCTTTTAGGTCGCTTATATCATGATTTGTTCTTTAGCTAAGACAGTGCTAAGTTACAGCAATGCTTTAGTCACCCGGTTTAAGCATTTCCAAGAGTCCTCGGAACCGAAAAGAGGATGCAATTCAGATGAGAAGACGAGAGAGAGAGAGAGAGAGAGAGAGAGAGAGAGAGAGAGAGAGAGAGAGAGAGAGAGAGATCCAAATTTTATGGTATTGGCATCTACCCCTAATTGTCCTCGAGTGGCTCTTACCAGAAATGATCCTTTTTTCTGGAATGCTTATCTCAGTATGGGAAGCCTTTGTGTACCTTTGGCAACATCCGAACTTCATCATCAATCTTGATCGATTTTATAGGGTTACTGACGCCGGGAAATTTTTTAAACTTCGTATTCTCTCCCTCATTTATTTTTTTGGGGAGACTTTGTCTTATTTTTGGCATCTTCTGCTAATAGAGGAAATATGGGGGCGTTATCTTATTTTTAGCAATCTTCCCCCAATAGATGAAGTACGTGGGCATTTGCTTATTTCTGGCAATCTCCTACTAATAGGTGAAGTATGTGGAATTGCCTGATTTTTGGCAATCTTTCTTACCAGATGAATTATGGGGATGTCGTCTTATTTTTTGGAAATCTTCCCTTAATAGAAGAAGTATGGGGGCGTTCTTTTATGTTGGTGATCTCCTAATAGATAAAATATGGGGACAATGTCTTATTGTCGGCAATGTTTTCCTAATAGATGAAGTATGAGGGAATTTTCTAGGGTTTTGGCAATCTTCCACTAATAGATGAAGTAAGGGGGCATTGTCTTGTTTTTAAAAATCTTCCCCTAATAGATAAAGTATTGGGGCATCATCTTTTTGGCCATCTTTCCCTAATAAATGAAGTATGGGCACACTGTATTATTATTATTATTATTATTATTAGTAATTGCTAAGCTCCAACCCTAGTTGAAAAAGCAGGATGCTATAAGCCCTGGGGCTCCAACGGGGAAAATAGTCCAGTGAGGAAAGGAAACAAGGAAAAATAAAATATTTTACGAAGAGTAACAATATTAAAATAAGTATTTCCTGTTTAAACTATAAAAACTTTAACAGAATAAGAGGAAGAGAAATTAGATAGAATAGTGTGCCCGAGTGTACCCTCAAGCAAGAGAACTCTAACCCAAGAGAGAGTGGAACACCATAGTACAGACGCTATGGCACTACCCAAGACTAGAGAACAATGGTTTGATTTTGGAGTGTCCATCTCCTAGAAGAGCTGCTTACCATAGCTAAAGTCTCATCTACCCTTACCAGAAGGACTGAACAATTACAGAGCAGTAGTTAACCCCTTGGGTGAAGAAGAGTTGTTTGGTAATCTCAGTGTTGTCAGGTGTATGAGGACAGAGGAGAATCTGTAATGAATAGGCCAGACCATTCGCTGTATGTGTAGGCAAAGGGAAAGTGAACCGTAACCAGATACTGTAGAAGGATCCAATGTAGTACTGTCTGGCCAGTCAAAGGACCCCGTAACTCTCTAGCCGTAGTATCTCAACGGGTGGCTGGTGCCCTGACAATCTTTTCCTAATCGATGCAGTATGTAGTTATTTTCGTATTTTTGGCAATCGTCCTCTAATAGGTAAAGTATGGGGACATTGTCTTTTTTTTTTTCCAACTAGAGCCACGGTTTTAGGGGTCTTTGATCTGAAAATTAATTACATGTTATAATAAAAAAACAATAAAATTTCTCAGCATATGAAAGATGGGGTAGTTTATATAGACGTTCGTCTGGTTAATTAGATTAAGGTCCCATGAGGTCAGTACTCTGTAAGGAAACTGCCCAGAAATGCCAGATGCCGTTAGCAACTATAGTCCTAGCAATCTCATCCGGAAAAGGCCTTAATGAAAACCAGAAGAGTTATCTCTCTCTCTCTCTCTCTCTCTCTCTCTCTCTCTCTCTCTCTCTCTCTGTGTGTGTGTGTGTGTGTGTGTGTAGCCGATCGGTTCTGTACACTGCAGGCGATTTCTACCTAGCTGGAAATGAATATTATCATCTGCTGGGGTTAGTAATAAGGAAAGGACTCAGAGCTACTTTACTTTTTGTATATGATGAATGTATCCACCCTTTCCGGACTACCATTGTTAGGATTCTAAATTATAGTATGTTTAGATACAGGGATGGTAGTCATATTAGATTTAGGTATCCAGATATATATAAGATTTATTTTTTCAACTTCTTTATGGGTTCGAATTCATCTCCATCATAACCCCTAGTTACCATGAGAGCGTAGTGTTAATCTTTATAGATAGCTTTGTATAAATGTAATAGTTTTTCACTATGATTTACACGGGATACTTCATTCGTTCAAATAGAAATCCATGAATACCACATACTATCAATGTCAATCTTTAACATAAGTTAAATAATTCCCTGAAGTGCATTTAATTCTCACGGACACGAACCTATGCCTGAGGAGTATGACAGTGATTTTATCCAATTAGACATTCTTTTTTCGCCCCATTTTCTTTTTTTTTCGGTATACTTATTTATAATACTCTGTGAAAAACATGTCTATCCAACGATTTAGCAACCTTTCCAAACACATTACACCAAAACCCTCTTCAGCAAATGACTGACTGTCTCCTACCTTGCATTCAAATCGCCAGTCTTGCCCATATGTTCATATTATACTAATCCTCTCAGGTATATATTCAGGCTTTTAATAAATAGCATATTCACTCTCATTTTTCCATTCCCAGAGCATATTATGGTTTTCATAACAACTTCATCAGCAATGCACAATTTACCCTTCGAGTGAATAACACAACGACACGCACATATGTATGTATGTATGTGTATATATATTTATATATATATTTATATATAATATATATAATATATATATACGTATATATAATATATATATATATATATATATATATATTTAGAGAGAGAGAGAGAGTGTGTAAGCAAAAGCAATTTCACAAACACGTTATTCTCACTATTATCTTTTGCACGAAGTTTTTACGTCCATTACTCGATACCTTATTTCTTTTCATATGTGCTTTATGTTTTATATTACATCGCGTCATTTGTCATGCTATGAGGAGAGTGCGCTAGCATAATTGATATATTCCATAAATTGTTTTTTTTTTTATTGGTGACATCTTTTTTGTATAATTATTTAGTCTCTGGCTCATGTGCTCTTTCTAGGATGGAAACAGGGCTAATTATTTTAGCCGCTTGAATATAATTCATTTATTATTCTTATTTTCAGTTTTATAGGCAATCATTATAGAGAAAAGTTATTAAATCTATTTTCCCTTCTTTAAAAATTTTGTAGGTAAGGTTGCGGTTCTTTTATATACGAACGGGATTAGGATAAAGCCAGGTTGTGGTACTGTAGGTAGGAAGTTAAACATTCAGAAACTAGTTTAAGAAGTTTGCTGGAAGTTGTCCCTTTCTTTATTACGAACGGTTTAAAATGTAACAGGTGATCCTTGGTGTTTATGGCTGAGTAAGGATTTTTTTTTTCGAAGTATTTTTAATAGAAAATGCTCACTGTTTGTATTTGGTTTTTAGGAGAATTATACATCTTTCAGAAATGTTACTTTTAATACTTGAATAAGAATCTGTTTTTATTATTTGTAAATATTTTGTGGTATTTCATTATTAAATTGCTAAATTACAGTGTTTTCAGTGCGGTTAAGAATTGGAAATCAGGAGGAATGTTCCTTTTGTTACGACTAGAATAATTTGGATGCCTTCTAGCTATATTTGTAGCTTTCAGTATCTTTACTTAAGACTTGTAACGTCTACCATTATAAAGAAATGTTTCTATTCTAATCTGGTGTACATGTAGATCTCAGCTTGTGTGTATACCATACATTTCCACAGACTATTTTTGAAGTTGCTTAATTTCTTTGGTAATATTTCTTCATCAAACGAAGAAGATTGGCTTGTGTTCGCCTTCAATTAATTTATGCATCCAAGTGACGGTTATTACATTTCTAATAAATATTTGGTCTGTACTGTTTCTAAGCCTTCTTTGTGATGATTGTTGGTGATGTACTGTACCGTGATGTCTATAAGTATTTACTGCAAGCAAATTCATTTCTATCTATAATCTTTCTTTTTTTTTTTTCACCAATTTGTGGCTGTCTTTTGACCATATATTTTGAACTACATTTGTATTATTAGTTTACTTATATTGCTCTATTCTTTCGTCTCTATTTTCCTTACTCTTTGGACGCTCTTTTCCATACCCATGATCTATCTTCCCCCATTTTTTCTTAATTTTCCCTATTCTTTGCTCCTTTTCTTCATAACATTTTACCTTGGCCTCATTCTTTTATCTAAATTTTCATTTAAGTTTACTTTTATTACCCTCCTTTCGTCTCCATTTTCCTGATTCTTTGTGCTCTCTTTTTCCAGACCATCTTTCCCCAATCTTTGCTCTCACTTTAACATATTCTTTGATCATCTTAGCCCTATTCTTTGATCTACATTTTCCTTATTAGTTTACTTATATTACCTTATTCTTTCGTCTCCATTTTACTTATTCTTTGGGCTCTTTTCCATATCCATGATTCATCTTCCCACAATCTTTGCCCGTACTTTTCCCTATTCTTTGCTCTTCTTCATATTTTACCTTACTCGTTCCCATTCCTAGGTATTCTTTTCCACAATTCTGTAGTTCTCTTTCCCTTTCCTTCCATTAATGTCCCCAAGGCTGGCCATTACGGTGGCCCCATGCTACAATCCCACCTCATAAAGTGCCACTGATGACCCTGAGACCTACTGTCCCTGTGATCTAGTTGTCGGGTTGGTAATCCTCTCTCTCTCTCTCTCTCTCTCTCTCTCTCTCTCTCTCTCTCTCTCTCTCTCTCTCTCTCTCTCTCTCTCTCTCTCTGTGCTAGATACAACGCGGGGCCGGAGCACAAATATCCTTGACATTCATCTGAAAATGTCAGCAGTGTGTTTTTCGTCTGCATTATTAAGCTGAAAATCTCCTTTTGTTCCTTGGACTACTTTTGTCTGAGTTGTTCTTATTTAAGAAATTAATTGGCTTTTTAATTGGTGAAAATGATATGAATTAAAATTCTGAAGTAAAACTAAAAGAATAGGGAATGATTTTACTACTAAATAATTTTAAATGAAAATATATTTGACTTTTCTTTAAGCTCTTATGCATACCATGCAAACACGTGCACAAGCACACACACACACATACACACACACACACACACACACACACACATATATATATATATATATATGTATATATATATATATATATATATATATATGTATATATATATATATATATATATATATATATATATATATATATATATTCAACAGATGTACATTAAGTTGAAATTCTAGTTTATTCAATAATTTGTAAAATTTTAAAATATTTATATTTGGTTGTATATTTTCCTTAAACAACCTTGTGCATCAACTATGTAAAAGAGTGATTAATTTGAAAGATTTTTAATTAACACCGTAATAAAACTTTCATTACAGGGAGAGTTATTGAGTTCTTCCATGTCAATTTAGATGTATTTTTGGAACGTATCTAGGTCTAAATAAATAAAAAAAAAAAGTTGTTACAGAATGAATAAATTGCAATCAAATTAAGGGACCTAAATTTTGCCTGCGGTATCGAAATTATGTCCCGTAGGTTAATGTGACCTTTATTCCTACAACTAGAGTTTTAGTTAGTACATGTTCAATATGGCCTATGTTATTATGTTAACTTCGTGGAGGAAAGTTTTGATCTTGGCAATGTTATCGTAAAGAAAGGAAGTACTTACTGCACATGGTTATTTGGCAATTTTCACATATTTAGATAAAAAGATCGGCAGTTCCGTAGTTGTACAGTAGTTAACACTCTTACCAAAGAAAAATACCATTCTTCATACTGTGGATCTTCCCCTCAAATCATCATTATATTTGCAACGTTAAGGCGGACTGCCCTTTTACAGGATTGAGAGGTATCCGAGAAAATATTAGAGCGATGGCGATTGAGCCACTTTTCCTCTTAAATAATTTTCAAAGGTCGCTCATGAATGGCAGAGGCAATGGACAGTGACAATGCCCTAGAAACTAACCATAATTAAATACAAATGATCAGCGCCCAAGCCCCCTATCCACCCAAGCTTGGACCAGGGAGGGCCAGGCAATAGCTGCTGATGACTCACTAGGTAGTCCCAAGACCGTCCGTGTTTAGCTCACAAGGATAGTGAGGTTGCAGACACTACAAGAAAATATAGAGCTTGAGCGGGAGTCAAGCCCCAATCAAAAAAAAAAAAAAAAAAATCCAGAGTTGGGAAAAAATATTTATAACGTATTATTTAGTCCATAAGTTTAGAAATTTAGTCAGGTCACTAGGTAGACCATAACATATTTTCGACCGCCTTGAATTGCAAGTGATGACCTATGAGCAACTGGGAAAATTCACTTTACCGGATAAATTTATATGATTGAATTTTTTTTAAATGCTGGTTTTGAGTGTCGAGGTCTATTATAAATAGAATTGGTCAAATTGAAAGATTAAAGCAACAATGAAAAAAAATACGTTTTTTTCGCGCAGGTGATACTTGTAAATAGCTAGGCAGTCGTCATTTTCCTAAATACCTCTAAATAATCAATTTTCTCAGTTTTTCCTCTTACTAGATAAGTGTAAAATTGAAACATAACTAATTACATGAAATCATGAAGCGAATTATTTTTTCTCTTTCTATCTGAATATTGATTTGGGCTCAGTCCGTAACAGGTGGTTGGTTGCATGCTATCATTTTCCCCTCTTTGATACATCCTATTTTTGGGTTATGCAAGAGGGTGTAGGTATCTTAGATTTCAGACCTCATTTCCGTCACTTTTGTTCAGGAAATAACCGTTTTATCGCTTTGTCTTGAAAATACATCAATCAATCAGTTTTTAGAAAAATTTCCTCTCTTAGATGTAACAAATTTCCCATATTTGGTGTGCGGTTAACGTAGGTATGTATGTATGTATACACACGAATACACACACACTCATATATATATATATATATATATATATATATATATATATATATATATATATATATATATATAAGTATCACTTTTAATTCTCCTTGGCCCAATTTATGAATTAATGTAATCGTTCTTGTCAATTCTTATGACTTCTTTGGTTTTTCGGTGTTTGCTGTCTTAAGGAATGGAATTAAACGTGTTCTGGTTTTTAACATCTATAATTGTCATGAATGACAATTTAAAAGATAAGAAATAAATCGTTGCAATGTGCTTATATTTTAGTATTATATATTCCTTCTAGTGTTATAAAGTAACTTACAATCCTAACATCAAAATTTTGACCAGATTATTATATAGTTTTAAACATTTTCGAAAACATGTCATGCGATATTCTTAGAAGGCGTTACTGTATCATACAATGTAATTGTAGGAGTGAGTACCACATTCTTTGGCCCTACAATTTTATAGAAACTGAGATTCTGGGTAAGTATTATTAGCATTTCTGGACACCTATCTTTCTCCCAGATTTGTTTAAAGTGGCGTAACCATTTTCAATAAATCAGCAAATCATTAAGCAAATGTTTAGACCACCATTAGAAACATTTTGACAAAGTTGGTTCTTCGCGACTGGCAACCAGTGATTTGATTTTGAAAAAAGATATGCCAATACAGATAAGAGCCTTAGGGGAAAGGGGGAAGACTGATTCTTTGCATGAATGTATGTTGCATATTTTTCAACTGCTATTTTGCACTTCTGCTTGTTGGCTTGTTAGTTCGTTTATATGTTTTAATAATCTAATAGTCTTCATAAGAACATAGTCTGATCGCTCATAGCATACCAACATAGTACAGCTTTGCTGGTCATGGCGATACACAAACTTTTACCACGTTAAGGTATCCTCACTCAGAACGGGTGAATATTTATACATGCCATATTATAAAAACAGAAATTTATTTTTTGCGCCATATAT
>NC_090746.1:19483427-19533427 GCF_036898095.1 Palaemon carinicauda
TTTAGTCCTACATTTCTGCTTTCTCTATTCAAATCTTCTGTCATCTTTTGAAATTCCTCCATGATTCAGTAAACACAGCTCTGTCATCTGCAAATCTTAAGTTGTTAAGGTATTCCCCATTAATATTAATTCCTACATTATCCCACTCTAAATTCTTAAAGACTTCTTCTAGACATGCTGTGAATAATTTAGGAGAGATGGGGTCTCCCTGCCTAACTCCTTTCTCAATCGGAATTTTCTCACTATATGTAGTTTTAGGATTGCTGAAGGCCTACTTCCTGTATAGATATCAAGTGTTCTATCATAAGACTGTTATTTTCCTCGTTTTTGAAGGGCTTTCATTACTGCTGATTTTTTGACAGAATCAAAAGCCTTCCCATAGTGTATAAATGACATACATAGTGGTTTGTCATACTCAATTGATTTTTCCATTAGCTGGTTAATTACATGTATATAGTCAGTTGTTGAATACCCACTTCTAAAGCCTGCCTGCTCTCTTGGTTGATTAAAATTTAGGTGTTTTTCTATTCGGCCTTATACGATCTTTGTAATTATTTTTTCTATAATACGGAGAATAAACTTATTGTGGGGTATTTTTTTCAGGTTTTTTGTCTCTCCCTTTTTGTGAATTAGTATAATGATAAAGTTTTTCAAAGCTGTAGGTATTGAACATTCTTGCAGACATTTGGTGTTACGTACCGGCTTGGGTGTTTCATTATTTTTATTGAAGTTATTTCTTATATCACTATTGTATAGCATTGTATAGAACTCCTCTGGAATTTTTATCACTCTATCTTTATTATGAATAATATTTCCGATTTTCATCCTTTAAATGAAACATCTGTTGGCACCCTGTTCCAAGTCTTCTTTTCATCAATTTAATGCTTCTTCCTTCCTTTAGTGTTTCTTCCATTTCGATTTTTTATATATATACATATATATATATATATATATATATATATATTTGTTTATACACATATATATATATATATATATATATATATATATTTATATATATACATACATACATATATATACATATATATATATATATATACACATATATATATATGCATATATATTCATATATATACATATATATATATATATATATATATATATATATATATATATATATATATATATACAGAGTATGTACATAAAACCCAAGGCAAGCGTGTGGGCAATCTAATGATTTTGTGCCCACGTTAGCTTCCCTATGAGTTATGCAAGCTCACCGTCGTCCCTCTACGTTCTGTTTCTATTATTGTTGTTATTACTGAACTCAGAGATATCTATTGAATACCCGTGATGTGTACGATGACCTGCGATATTGTAATCTCTGGCAACATCTAATTTTACTGTAAATTCGGTTTAGTTGATATCAAAATGTAAGTTTTACAAAACCACGTCTGAACCTAAAATAGATTTTTTTTTTTTTTTTTTTTTACCCCAGGTTATTTCGTTGTTATTATTTGAGAATTGATATACTTTGCTTGAACTCAGGAATTATGATAACATTTGATATATTTGTGCTTTTCAATGTATTTAAGTTATCTAGTTGAATCCTGTTCGAGAGAGTATTTTCTGTCAATTTTTTTACATTCATTGTTTATAATTCAAGCATCTACCATACATCCTTTCTAGATTTTTTACCTAGGAAAGGTAATAAAACACATTTAATTGTGAAATTCATATGTATTGATTTTCATTGTTATGTTGTTCGTAATCAATACAGGTCATATCATCTATACTCGATATGCGACTGATATATGAAAATTATTTTTATGCCAAATATGTTATAATATTGACTTTAGTGGCCGTTAATTTTGATGGAAAGACAATAATTTTTAGATGTCAATACGCATTTGTATGCGTTGTTGCATAAGTCTCCCATTCATATATATGAGGTATATTTTTTTTCGTGTCTTGCATGTACAAGTGCATGTATTATACATACTTATACATATTAATTTATATATATATATATATATATATATATATATATATATATGTACAGTACATATATATGTACAGTATATATATATATATGTACATTATATATATATATATATATATATATATATATATATATATATATATATATATATATATATATATACAGTATATGCTGCATTTATGTACACACTATATATATGTATGTATATATGTTTATATATATATATATATATATATATATATTTATATATATATATATATATATATATATATATATATATATATATATATATATATCGAAGATGTCTTGACGTTTTGCCAAATAATCAGTAAATTTTAGAAGTGAATATTTAAAGAAAAATAATGAGAAGTCAGCTTATGTGATTTACTTTGTCCATTTTTTAATATAAGTGCAGATAATGTTTTCCTTTATTTCATGGCCTGGCACATTAGTATTGATGCATTCTTTATTATCGTTCTTTTTTTTTTTTTTTAGAAGCGGATTACTATCCAGCACGTTTTTCCTAATTCATAAATCTTCTCAAAAACTCATTTTAATTTCGCTGTGAAGCGAACATCAGAAAGGACGTTGGAGAATTATTCAATGGGAATATTCATCATTCATAAACTCATGCATTACGAAAAGTATCTGATTCACCTCTCTCTCTCTCTCTCTCTCTCTCTCTCTCTCTCTCTCTCTCTCTCTCTCTCTCTCTCTCTCTCTCTTAATTCATTAATGGGGTGTTCAGCTCCCAGAGTGCAATGTTCAGTGTTCGATTCCCGAAGTGGAAGAGAAGAGTCATTTTGGGCGTATTCCCTATAACTCGTGTTCCCTTGCGTTGACCTAAGCAATTAGTTAAAGGTACCTAGTTATTAGTAGACTGTTTTAAGTTGAAACTGCGAGAGAGAGAGAGAGAGAGAGAGAGAGAGAGAGAGAGAGAGAGAGAGAGAGAGAGAGAGAGAGAGAGAGAGATATGAGGTGGGGTGTAGGCACACCAGTTATCGAATATTCCTTCAACCATTAAAATAGAAAGGTTTCGTCTATGTGATCCCTATGTGACCGATATTTTCTAATACATTAGGCTACTGGTGCTTGTAACTATATAGTATATTTCATATTGTGTAATAAGTTTCATTATTTATAACTTAATGATTATTGCGAAATGGGAAGATAAAGAATATCTCATGCTTCTTACTTAGGAAGTCTGTCTATCGAAAAGTTTGCCATTGCTTTCTCTGCTTAATAGTCATATTATTTTGGTAAAGGTATGAGTTCTAAAATATTTGAAATAGAAAATTTATATATATATATATATATATATAATATATATTATGTGTGTTTGTTATATGTATAAGATATATATATATATATATATATATATATATATATATATATTATGTGTGTGTTTGTTATATGTATAACATATATATATATATATATATATATATATATATATATATATACTGTATACAGGTATATATATGTAATATATGTAGATAGATATATATGTATATATATATATATATATATATATATATATACAGGATATTTACATGTGTGTGTGTATATATATAATATGCGTGTGCATATCTGTCAGTGTATTACTTTTACCCTTGTAATTCTTGAGAAGAACTGCTTGAAAGATTGAGTATGAGTTAAGTGGAATATACATTTTTTTTTTAATTGAGCGTGAATGGAAGATGTAACGAGGCTGTATTAGTAAATGATACGGGAGCCGATCTTGAAAATGAGGAGAACCTTTAAAGGCGGTTAAAAATGCACGAAATTATTTTTTTTTTCTCTCGGAAATATTTCATAAGTATGATTGGCTTCAACATGGAAAAGCTATTAAAAGTTGGAGACCCGTATGAGCAGATGATGGAGGCATTGTTAGTCCAAATACGTTGTTGATTATTGTAACGCATAATGAGGAGAAGTATAGCCAATGAGGTAACAAAGAGCAAGTTATTGTTCTGTTGGCATGAAGGGATTTGCTAAGGTTCAAAGCTGGAATGAATGACGTTATATTTAGGTTAGGTGTAAATTCGTGAATTAATATTTTCAGAGGTTTATGACTGGAAAGAGGCGTAAGAAAATAATAATGTATTATATTGAATATATTATTTTTCGTTCGGCTTCATTAGTCACAAATCATGGAATTACTTTCCATGATTTGTAATTAAAAAAGAAAAAAAATGGACCAAAGGAAGACGAAGAGTAATAGAATGCTACCATTGCCTGGCAGTAGTGTTCAAAAGATGTATCATTAATATCCAGCTGTCGAGAAAATTCGTGCTGTGAAAGTGATTAGCAAAATACATGAACACGTGAGAGAGGGGAAAATGACACGCTTCTGATAAGGTGTATTTGCTCGTGTAAGCTGTGAATCATTATTGACTCTTTGAAGATATTTGTCAGTAAAGTAGGTATGATATTCTCGAAAATAACCAATGAGAGTAAACGATGAATTTTTTTTTTCTTTTTTTTTTATTTCGAATGACATGAACCAATACCCTCATAAATCCATCGCCATCCTTTAGTTTGAGCAGTGAGTATATTGTATTAGCTTGTAGGCAGAAGGGTGGTTGGTGTGAATTTGGGTTTATTAACGTTGTCCCAGGCGACTTATTGAGTAACAAAAGATAAGCACCTGCATCTCTCTCTCTCTCTCTCTCTCTCTCTCTCTCTCTCTCTCTCTCTCACACACAACCTAGTATGGGTTGACTAGTACAGCTTTGTTGATCATGGCACTACTCTCGTCAATTTTTCCCCACTCAGAAATATAATATATATATATATATATATATATATATATATATATATATATATAAATATATATTTATATATATATATATATATATATATATATATATATATCCATGTGTGTGTGAAAAATTTTTGTCGAATGGCTTCAACAGGGCATTTTTAAGATTTATGAGAGAGAGAGAGAGAGAGAGAGAGAGAGAGAGAGAGAGAGAGAGAGAGAGAGAGAGAGAGAGAGAGAGAGAGAAATGAATTAAACACATTCATACAAAATGTAGCACTGTTAAATGTATCCGTCTTGCAATATGGCAGGAGTAAAGAGCAAGAGCATCGCGTGACGGCCTCGGCCATTTCCCGTCAGCCTTCTAATTCTCCCCTCCTCTTTCTGGCTCGTTTTACAGACGTTAAATCTTGTTATTTCACTTTATGTGGATATTAGGAATATTGCCTTCGAGTGGCCTACTTTTGTTTTCCGCAAATTTAGACGGGTTTTGAAAGTAATAGTCGTAATAATTACGATAATCAATGTTTTTATAAAGTTTCTTCCTTTCGGCCGATTTCTATGTGGGCTATATGCATACACACGTGTGTATATATATATATATATATATATATATATATATATATATATATATATATATATACATATATATATATATATATATATATATATATTTATATATATGTGTATATATATATATATATATATATATATATATATATATATATATATATATATGTATGTATGAGGGTGTAGGTTGATATATATAATTAGAAGATACTTACAAAATCTTTATTTGTAGTACGTTTCTTAAATTTACTTTCACCCCTCAGAAATCTAGATGTACACTGCAAAATTACATAGATTAACTTGGACAACTTATTTGAACTTCAAACTAAGAGGGACCATAAGAGCAGTAAAGAAAAATCCTGTTCGAATCACAGCGGTCTTTCAGGAAATGACTGGCTCATTTGTTGGAAGTTATCCAGGATGAATGCTCTCAGAAGTTTCAAAACATCATTGTTTAGATTTTACTTGAGTTTGACGTCAGGCTGGATATTTTTGTCTTTGTCAACGAGGTTGTTGATGTCGTTGCTTTATTAAAAAAATTAAAAATGATAATAATGTTAAAGATATCACTAGTAATAATTTTGATAATTTTAATAATAGTTATTATTAGAATTATTAAAACTATTATTCTTATCAAAATTATAAAAGTCATTATTAAAATAATTAGAATTATTATAATTGAAATCAAAATTATTAATATTTTTAAAAAATTGTTGAAATTATTTTTTGTGGGTGGGTGACTTGTTATATAAATTATGTGAATGGATTTTTTTGCTACGTTTTCTGTGTCACCATTCGCCATCGAATAAATGAATGTTATATTTTCAGTCTGGTCAATTGTTCTTCGTTTTTATCTCTCAATTTTTTTTTTTTTTTTATTACTGGGATATATTTAAGGAAAACATCAAATCCTTAATATTTGTGAAATGAAGGGTCTGTGACGAAAAACTTATTAATACCAATGTGAATTACATTCTCAAAATATCAAACTAAATATATACCCAATTAAATGTCCATCCTTATTGCACTGACAGACGTTTGAAAACTTTAATCTGCCTTTTTAGTTTGAACAGATTTTATGGAAAGTAAATTTATTGCTTACAGCATATTCCGCAGCCGGGATATTTTGAACAGGTTCAGTTCATTATAACATTTACAAAGAAGTGTTTATTATAAAATTGTGTTGTGTGTAAATTTCCAGTAAGCTGCTACTCATTACTTGGGCCATTGAATTTAACTCTCTCTCTCTCTCTCTCTCTCTCTCTCTCTCTCTCTCTCTCTCTCTCTCTCTCTCTCTCTCTCTCTCTCTCTCTCTCTCTCACACATTTCATCCATGGCAGAATAATTTAGTTGAGAAAATCTGCTTCATTATTTGTTATTTTGCTTTTTTCCATTGTTGATTATATTTTTGTTTGTTATTGTTTTCGAGTGCATTGTTATAATGTATTCTTTCTTTTTATATTTGCCAAAGAGACTTATTCAAATGACTATGACCTGTTAATTAAAGGCTTTAGTGGGGAAATTGGTGCGGCATTTACATTCAAGACAGTGTTAACACCCTCAATAAAGTTTTTTTTCCGTTGTCTGTAAGTTTTTAAAAGAGTCGCCTTCCAACGCATTTCTTAAACAACTAAAATACCATAGAATAAATTCTTCATAAGAAAGTAATTAAAAGTTAGTTTTACTCTCTTCGTACTTTATTTATCCTCTGTATGATTACTCTTATAGTCCTTAAATAAGTAGTGTACATTCTTCTTTGAAGTATTATTATTATTATTATTATTATTATTATTATTATTATTATTATTATTATTATTGTTTTATTATTACAAGCTAAGCTGCAACCCTAGTTAGAAAAGCCAAATGCTATAAGCCCAAGGGTTCCAACAGGAAAAGTTAACCTATTGAGGAAAGAAAACAAGGAAATAAATAAACTAAAAGAGAAGTAGTGAACAATCAAAATAAAATATTCTAAGAAAAGTAACAATATTGAAATAGATCTTTCATATATAAACTATGAAAACTTTAGAAAAGAAAATAAGAGGAAGGGAATTAAGATGGAATAAGGTGCCCGAGTGTACACTCAAGCAAGAAAATTCTAACCCAAGACAGTGGAAGACCATGGTACAGAGGCTATGGCACTACCCAAGACTAGAAAACAATGGTTTGATTTTAGAGTGTCCTCTTAGGAGAGCTGCTTACCATAGCTAAAGAGTCTCTTCTACCCTTACTGAGAGGAAAGTACCCACTGAACAAATACAGTGCAGTAGTTAACCCCTTGAGGGAAGAAGAATGGTTTGCCTAGTATTCACATATAAATCACTAATAGGAATCACCAAAGAACTAGAGAGAATGTTAACATGTAAGGCACGGTTGAATGACAACACAGAAAATAATCTTCACTACATCCTTCAGTCAAGGACGTAGACAAAAGAGGCAGGAGAGGAGGAGAAGGTTACTCCCGCGTCTAAACGGATCTGGTCTATAATCGAGTGAGTAATTAAGGTCAAGGTTAGCATCCTACTTTACGACCTTTGTTTTAATATAATTCCTTTCATCCATTTTTATTTTACTTATTGAAATTTTGAAAGCTAACTGGCAAGTCAGCTGTTTTATCTTTTAGAATAATCTAATGATTTCAGTACTTCTTGATTTAGACACATGGCGTCATTTACATAAACACACAAAATCACAATCGTGTATATGTATATTATATTGATGTGTATATATGAGAGAGAGAGAGAGAGAGAGAGAGAGAGAGAGAGAGAGAGAGAGAGAGAAAGTGTGCGTGTAAGGAAATAAGATTAAGCGTGTGCCTATAGTTTTTTTAAGTAAGAGCATTGTTATTCGATGTTCATGAGATTACATCTAAATATCCGTGTATGTTAATATTACGGATTTCGTCTCACGTAAGTCTTCGACATCCATCTGTTTTTTGTCTAATAATTTGAAACTTGTTCTTCTTTCTTTCTTGCAGTCTTCTTCCCCTTTCTTTTCCCCTTGTCTTTCATTCTCCCCTCATATTCACTTCTTTTCATAGATCTTAGCCATGTAATAAAAGGCCAAGCCAATTTACCCTCACTCACTCAATTAACCTAACATCATTTTTATTGCATTCTCAAACAATACTTTATTTGGACTCCAATATATCATCTTTGTTATCACCGTTTGCCAATAGACCAATTGCATGTCACTAATTTCATTTTATATTTCCTTAATTGCCATGGTGACGGTGGATAAATAGCCAGACTTCTATCAGTCCTCCAGTTGGCCAGTAATATTATTGCCAGATGCAGTAAACCTTTTCTTATTCCTCATTTAGCAGACTAATTTCATTTTGGTAGGTTATCGGTGTATATTTTTTTCCACTTGTTGAATTTCCCTCGATAAAGTCATAGATCTGAGGTGTAAACCAGACAATTTCTTTTTGTTGTAAAGGTCAGATGTAAAATTCAAATAATTTCAAGTAATCCTCCTCTAATTTTTTTTTTTTTTTTTTTTTAAATCTTCTGTAAATTGGTTTAATTAGAGCATTGTAAAAAGTCGAAATATTCTAGGAAGGAGGCATGTCAAACTATTAAAAAATGGGAAAGATAAATAATTACACACACATATATATATAAATTCATATATATGTATATATATACGTATATCTATATATGAGAGAGAGAGAGAGAGAGAGAGAGAGAGAGAGAGAGAGAGAGAGAGAGAGAGAGAGAGAGAGAGAGAGAGAGAATTTTTTCCTATCTTAGGATTTTGATCTCTTGGTAATTTTGGGGCCATGTCTATCACATAGTTATGTTATAATTTCAACATAAATTCTTCATGCATGCTTGTCATTCTCCTTTCTATTGGAATAAGGCCCTTCTCTTTACCTTCCCTATCTTGTCAGTAGCCTTTTTGTCTCCGTAGTAACTCGCTCAATTCAATCTTTGCCAAACCACCGAGTCTCTCTTCTCTCCAGCCGCATCTGTTAACCTCATTTCTTATTCAGTTAGTTCACCTCTCTTTAGTCATTGTCATCCAAATTCGCTCTCAGGATGCTGCCTATCAACGGAGGTCAGTTTCTCATATCATAGACCAGACACGCCAAGTCACTCGGGGAAAAACAAGCGTGTATAGGCTGGCAGTGCACCTCACGTTGTGCCCTGAAGGCTTTACTTGAAAGTCTTTGCATCTTTCCTTCGGATACTAGCTGTCTTCATTTTAAAGGTTTAAAGGCAGATCGTGAATGGCAAAGGTAAGGGACAGTGACAATGCCATAGCTAGCAGGACAATGCACCTCTTGAGACTGCCCATATATACATATGATCAGCGCCAAAGCCTCCTCTCTACCCAAGCTATGAGCAGGGAGGGCCAGGCAATGGCTGGCGATGATTCCGCAGGTAGACCTATAGGTTCCCCCAAACAGTACAAGAAAGTTTCGAGCTTTGTCGGAACTTGAGCCCCAGTCTGGCAGATTGCCACGGCAGGGACGTTTCCAATAGGCCACCACAACCCTATTATAGCTATCTACTATAACTCTTGCAGTTTATTTTATTCCATCTTGCTGCCAAACTACTAAACGTTTGCTTCACGTTACAATTGTGGGATTTACCGCGGTGAATGGCTTCCTAGGCTCCAAAGCTGAACCTTATTGCCAAATACATGAAATCAAATTGGGAAATTCGCTCCAGTTTTAGATTGGATATTTTTTCCTCCGTTATTTCTTGTGTAATATTTCTTCTTCCTATCTTGCATTCCTTTGTTTTCGCTTTGCCAAATACTAAGACCTCTTCTAATCACTCTATTCACAGCACCTACTTTCCATCCACATGATACTTGTTTAATGCTTAGTTTATATTCATAATTTTTCAATCTTAAGTTATACATAGCACAGAAATATCAGTGGGGGAATAAATAACCATACTTTTCACTTTTTCATGAGATCATATTTCAGTATTCCCAATTTGTAATCAAAACCGTTGTTATTTAAAAACTTGCCGGCATTGTTTGTTCTTTCCATTTAACCCACAAATGCTTAGTAGAATGCTTATTTTATGTCGAATCTTCTGTCTATGTTGCTAGTTGCAATGAGTTCTCTTAAAGCTGAACTTTGATGTATTTAAACTTTTAAACCCTTATCGCTTATATTTCTTGCATTTTTTGTAACATGAAAATATGCATATGTTATTGCATTCTATGGCTTATTTCACTTCACAAGGTGTATATTTTTATTATAAAAAAAAATATCTGAGTAGTTTGAAATTCTATTGGGATTGTTAACCGTAACATATTCCAACTGTTACCAAATTGTGGAATGATCTTCCTAATCGGGTAGTTGAATCAGTAGAACTTCAAAAGTTCAAAGTTGGAGCAAATGTTTTTATGTTGACCAGGCTGACATGAGTCTTTTTTATAGCATATATATATATATATATATATATATATGACATATCTGTATTTGACGTTGTTAATAGTTTATATATGACATCTCTGTTTTTGACGTTGTTAATAGTTTATATAGGACATATCTGTTTGACGCTGTTACTGTTTTTAGAATGATATATTGTTAATTTATTCTCATCATTTATTTATTTCCTTATATCCTTTCCTCACTGGGTTATTTTTCCCAATGGGAGCCCTTGGGCTTATAGCATCTTGCTTTTCCAACTAGGGTTGTAGCTTGGCTAGTAATAATAATAATAATAATAATAATAATAATATAGAATGCCCAGTATTTGTGAAACTAAGTGATTAAGAGTGACGCTTTATTATTGTTACTACCGTTGAAATTTACCCGTATGTTTTTACTTTAACGAATAATTCTTTGAAATGGTCGGGATTGGAGGCTGTTCCTGTTTCAAAGCATTGGCTTGAGTGCTGTTCGGAATGATTATAACCTTTCATTTAGATGTTTGATGTGTCGGCGAGGAAGGTTGTAGTGGTATGTACAGTATGGTTATATCCTCCAATTTTCATGCAAAGCATTGTTCATGAGTATTGTCTTCGAACGCCAAAGGGTTTTAGTGCTGTCTTTGATATAGGTTATCTTGTTTTCCACCTTCATGTAGATTGACATTTATCCGTAATGTATTATTTTGATGCATAATTTCAACTATTTCCTTTGCCTTAGGTTTCTGTTATTGCGTGTTTTTAGTGTTTAGCTTTGCAGAACATAGCGCAGAACAATAATTTAACTTTTACTGAAGGCCTGATTTTTATATTGCATTTGTTATGTTATTTTAGATGAACTTATAACATTTTTATTTACTCCATTTATATGTCCGGGATCTTATGGAAGAAAGGAAAACAACATTACAATCTTATTCAAGTAATTGAAATATGGCGTTAAGTGTATCCCTGTATTCTAAGTTATATATGTATGACAAAAATAATAAGTGATTTAGATCCGTACTTAGGCTCGCTGCAGTCTACCTTTTACCCTTTTCGCATCATGTGCTCTGAAATAAGTGTGTAGAAGGGTACCCTTGTGTCGGTTCCAATATATATAGTATATTTAAATAAATCTGACCTGCCATCATAACTACCTCCTATACTCCTGTACTGTCCTGTTAAAGATTGCGTCAAAAACTCCCGTCTCAACCGTATCTTGTATAACAATCATTTTGACGGGTGTTGGGTATTTTTAATGAAATATGGTGCTCCGCGAACGTAGAGTCTCTCTCTCTCTCTCTCTCTCTCTCTCTCTCTCTCTCTCTCTCTCTCGTTACAAAATTCGTAAAATCCCTCCATTTCAGCACTCGTATTTTGGTTTTACCCGTAAATATCTTCCTGGGATCTTATAATCTCTAGTGAAGTCTTCTCATCATTGAATAAAGAGTATTTGAGTTGAATATCGCTAGCTCATCTCCCCTCCCCTTTATCTTGTTAGCCAGTATTTTGTTGCCATTCTGATCCTAATGAGATATATACATTTAATTGATTTGTTACATATTTTTTCTTTCTTTTTTCTCTCTATAACAGGGCAGACAATGATCAGTGATCTCTTGATTTCAGATAAATTTTATAGATACACCTTACTTTCATAACCACAATTTATAAAATGTAAAATGGTATTAGAACTCATAAATTGATATTTTAGATAAATGAACCTTTGCTTTTACCTATCTTCAGATATAATTACTAGAATAATTCAGTCTTTAGATAAAAGTTAGTACTGGTGAGCAATCTCATTACCACAGTTTTATTTGTCTCATCTTGCCTAAGAAAACCCAATTAAATTATTCGCCAGACAACAATTTGCATAATTGGGTCATGTTAGTCGTAAGTCACTGTTATTTAGTAATCTCTCTCTCTCTCTCTCTCTCTCTCTCTCTCTCTCTCTCTCTCTCTCTCTCTAGTATACTGAAGGATAATATCTATATATTAGCATTAACTTTTAATATCTTCTTGACTCCCGCATACATATTACCTCGAAAGGTAAATTTTGAAATTACAGTAAAAACTTTCCCTAATTATGAAGATTAACAAAATTAAGATGTTCTTGAACTGTATTTAAAAAAAAGTGTGATTGTGTGTTATTTGTCCTGCAACATACAGTCATTTTCTTTGAATATTTTCGTGCTCCCATGCTGCTACATATGGTAAAATACTCATGTCACCAAGTATTCCAGTTTTTTTAATATTAATTATTCTCTGGATGTTGCGTTTTCATCTCTCCTTCATGTTCCATCATGAAGCATTTTTTTTTTCTTTTTTTGCATTGATCAGCTTTGTTTAGCTTTTATTCTTTTCATAGTCTGTTCTCGAAGCTTGTTAGGTGTCTTGGATGTTCACAACTTTTTAAACAGCCTGCCCAGGTGTCTTTAAAATGTCTAATTTTTCTTTCGTTTTACAATCATTTCTATGCATATCGAAACTTTATAATAACTGCGAGGATAATTCCTTTAATACCTTGTATTGCATTTGTCCATTCAGTTTAGAAGGTAATACGAAGGATTTTATTATAAATGGCTCTGATTTTTCAGATGCATTTCAATAGATCATTTTTTACACTAACTCTGATAAAATTCATTATATTTTATTATTAGTATTTTTTGTGACGTAAAACAAATTTGTGTTTGGATTATTTCTTTTCTCGCTGCCTCTGTTTTGCTAATCCTTTCGCTTCCGTCAATTGAATTATTCATAATATATAGATTGGGAATCACCCCTTTCTCTGCCGTTGATATATATTCTTTCCTCTTACACTGATACATTATTAATTTGATCGGTGCATTATGCTGTTTCACAAAGATGCCACAGTTCCCTTTCCCAGTTTTTATAATATATCTAAGCAAATAGAAGAACATTTGCATTGATTTTCGTCCATTCACAGAAATAATAGGTCAAAGACTCCACCCAAAAGTAACGGGAAGGAGAAGATTTAACTGCAACTAGAATATTTATGACCAAGAGAATCGAAACTATGTTTATGCTCATGCTTTTGTTATTTTCTCTTAGATTATATTTAACTCTTAATTACTTCCAGTTAGAAATTTAATTTAATGGTGTTTTATCATGCTGAAAAAAGGGGGTATTTTATTTCAATTAGACTTTAAATTGGAGTCTCTTGAATATACGAGTATATGGCGCCACTCTATCTAAATGGTTGGACGTACGCGCGCACACACAGACGCACACACATACACACATTCACACACACAAACACACAGCAAGTATTTCACTCTGATCCCTTAGCTTAGCAGTAGGTCGAAGCTTGCCTTACATTTAGAAAAGGAAATAATGTTTCCATCTATTTAATTTCAAGATTTATGGTCATTAGTAAATACATATATGTGCAGTTTGTTTTAATATATTTAACCTTACCCCCAGAAAGTAACTTGATTTAACGAGGGTACTTTTAATCGTTTTAGACTTGCTCTCGGCAGCCCCTTGGAATTAGTGTTTGAATAAAAAGTGAACATTAACAAAGATAGAGTTTTAAGAGTGGGACATTTATTTGGGTGTAGATGAAAAGGAAAATACGAAATACAGAAGCCTTGCAGTGTAGTAAAACAGAGGCTCTGAAAACACTCCCTCAACTGAAAAGAGTTAGACAAATATTAGTGCTATTATCAAGATCTTGTATATTCTTATTGTTTTATTAGAAAATTGGTGGGAATGTGTTTTATAAAAGTATTTTGTAACAGTTTAGTTACATTTCTATTCTTTTTACTGTTAACAGAATTGTTGTTGTACAAACATTGTACAAGCATGACTTCTACAAAGCAAATACTATTGCAATCGATGTTTAACGTTTTCGCTGTAAACTGGAGCAGAAAAAAAGACTGTTTGAACTTGGACAAACTTTAAGTGCTCTGGAAATGCTGGTGCTATGTTTTAGCAGTTTTCATGAGAATGTATATCTATCCAAGTGACAGTTTTTTATGAATAGACATCTTGTGGTACATTATTCTTAACCAATTATTTGAATGCCGAGTTTGAACGTCTTTCCAGTAATAGTACCAATTGAAACACATGACATAACTAGTTTTGATTTTTCACTTAAAAATATTGGAAAATGTAAAAGAGGCATTATTGAGATATGGAGGTGCGAGTAGGATAAGAGTCTTATATGATATACAATAGGTCCCACACACCATCAACATTAGAAGAGAAATAAATAAAAATATCAATATTAACGTGTTGGTAAGAAAACAACCATTTTAAACAATGAAGTAGGGCATTGCAACAGAAGCTATACGTCCGTAACCATTGTTCCTTTAACGTCGGAGTTATCCATAGTGTTTTAATAGCCAGGAGAGGATGGAAGATATGGCTACAACAAGAAGTAAAAAAGAAAATATTTTAGGCGTCTTTTTTATGCCTGCTTATTAAAACAGTCTTGTTAGGAAGAAGGAACATCTCTTGATAACTTCCAACAGGAAAGAGGGGAAGAAAAGCGAATGTTGATTTTTCATGTGTTTCTCTCGTGACTTCAGACTTTCATATTTACCTTTCCGGCAGTTATCGAAGGTGATGAGTTATATTCTTATCAATTTGTTATTCCTTTGAAGATTTTTCATTGCCTCTTTGGTATTCGTTCCTTATCCCTTGTGTTATTTTGTTTTACTAAATATTTTTTTCTAATACTATTAAAATACACAGTTTGGATCCAGTGGAATCGTTGTAGTAATGCGTGTTTGTAAATGTGAATATATATGAATTACTATGTGTAACCACATATTTATTTTTTGTGTGTACCATAGTCTAAGGGCAATGAACTGCATATATAATTTACTTGAAATAAATACGATGAAATAACGAAATCAACTTCCGTATGTGAAGAAAATTATAACAGATATACAGTAGTTGATGTTATACCAAAAATGTCTTAATTTTGTAATGTATTTACGTATAGATGAATTGCTCTAAGAGGGTAAACGGTAATTGACAATGATATTAAGTTTATCCGCAGAATTGCATTACAAAAGGGTAGACTTAGAACGAGTAGGAAGAGGTTAGTTGTTTGCACGCATCTCACATTACGAATGTAATTTTCGTAATCACGAGTTTGCCAGTTCTTCTGCAAAGAAGGAGGAAATAAATAAATTTTCCCTTCTTTTTACAGATAAGGGGAGTAGTTAGATAGATTATGCAAAGCTAGAAAGAGGGGTTAAAAGCTCACAATAAAGAGTGACATAAGTAATGCTGGTTCATTGAGGGGAGACTTACTGGATTAGCATTCTGGGGAGTGGTCTGAAGGAGAACGGTTTTGTTTATATCTTTATTTGTTAACTGATGATTTAATTGCCACCTTTCGAAGCATTTTTTATTTTAAGCGTGTCTGGTTTATAGAAAGTGGTGGAGTTGAAAGGAAGAAAGAGAGATTAGGGTTTGTTCTTTACAATTTGGCCCTAAAATTATATGTAATCTAATTTACTACAAGATCGGGAGGGTCACAGATTGATTATTAAAATGAAAAAATCTCATGTTAAAGAAGAAATCATTGTATGCCGAAAATACCTACAAGCCAAGTACCAAGAATAGAACTAATGGCTTTCAAGTCTCTCTCTCTCTCTCTCTCTCTCTCTCTCTCTCTCTCTCAGAGAGAAAGTGAAACTAGGGTTAATGGGCTGTCATGTGGAGCTGTCACTCCCACTGGTTATTAGCAGTTGAGTCTGTTGCTCATTAGGGTTTTCTGTCTTGTTTCTTCACATCATTATGCAAATGTTTCTTCATTTGTGCAATAGGTTATCGTTCCGAGGACATTCCCTCTTGCCTTAGTTTTCAGGTGCTGGGATTGAAAGATAATTTGGTGTTTTTTTTTCTGCGAAGGACCCGATTATTAGGGTGGTCGATATTCTTAATTACCCCAGCATTCTCTTTATTCTATAGTTATAAGGTAATTCCGAACCAACAGAGACGCATACTTAATTAACTGAATCATCATGTTTAGTGAGCAGTGCTATTTACTTGCCTGTAACGAGTAAGAAGCATTGGTAGTTAGAGAAAGGGAAACGACGTTACCGTGCCTCCTTTTAGCAGTGATAAAAAACAATGGGGAGTTTGCACAGCCTCCCAGAGAACAATCATTAAATATAGTGGTACTTAAACCATAATCGCCCGTGGGAAGCTATGGGAATACCCTCAGAAAGCAACTTATTTTTTAACTTGAAATTCTTAGCATTTTAGTTTTTTAATAAAGAATAATATTCCGTGGTAAAAAAAAAAAAAAAAAAGAATATACAATTTTATAAGTTACAGGTCCATAGCATTTGTGCATATCGTTTATTTTTTTTTCTTTTAAATCTAAAGTTTATCCTATCAGTTTGAGTTAAGGTTATGCCGCATAAAAGTTAAGTTTATGAATTTTAGGGTATGTTATTTTTGTCCTTCATTGCTGAGAAAAGTCATCATAGTAAGTAAAAAAAAAAAAACCGGAACATCTCAATATACTAGAAATATGAAAAAAAGACTAAATTTCCCTTTACGTTGTATCGAATTATTATTATTATGACTTGATACTTTATATTTCGTTATAGACTAGTTTAACACCCTTTATTATCCCCTAATTTTTTTTATTACATTTTCGTATGACACAGTACAGTAAACCGTCCCCGAATACCGTATTTCCAGACATCCACTCATATATCACTTACTGTATAATTAATTTTGAAAATAATAAACTACACTTACTACATAGTGCCAAAACACAAAAGTAACTACTTACCAGATTCTGGATCTGGGGGCGGTACGGGCGACGCTAGGTTGATGGATGGGCTTCCTACAGGCGTGGCGCTACCTCCACCCAAACCGGCAGATCCCACCCTCATCCCGGCTCCATTGCTAAGTTGCAAGGGCGGTCCCGGGGAATCCTCGTCGGTAACCACCACCGAGGGCCGTGGTGGAGCCGAACTGCGGCCTCGGGGATTGAATATCGTGGCGATGGAAGGTCGCCTTGATCCATCCTCACTCATGGCGGTCAGCTTTTTGAAGTAAAAGTAGGAGCTAGAATCTATCGAGTTGCTCTAGTTGTAAGAGGGCTTAAGGTCTTTTTATTACCCCTGGGTGGTGGTAGTTGGTTTGGCTAACATGTTTCACAATCACTTAAGCTTTGGCACCCGAGTTAGAAAAGGACTGAGACTACCTCAGAGTTTTCGTGATATGTAAGTCAGTGAAAAGTTTTCTTTTGTTTCTGTATGTTTGTTTTCACGTAATGTGAGCTTCACTAAAGTTACTATGCTCGCAAATTACCGCTATACTTTTTTATTACTTTGTGTAACGTTAGCGTACTTTTTTCTGACAGTTCTTTTGGTAAAACATAGACTTAATTGTGATACATTCATGACTTGTTGTAGGTATACTTTATTTCTGTGGATTTTTCTGTTTGTCACTTCAAGTCAAACCTATTTTGGTCTTAGTTTTCAAACAACCATATTTTTCGCTTACCCGTGTCATTTTATTTATTTATTTGTTTCATGTTTACGTATTAAATCACTGCATGTCGTTTTCACCTGCTTTCTCCTCTCCTAGCCGCCTGCCATTCGGAGAGCTTAGCCGAAGACACATTCAGCATCTTGCTTTCTTATAGCTTGTGATGAATGAATCAGTATGACCTTCCTATGTCGTCCGGGTCCACAGGCGAGGTCATTTGGTGTTACTCTCCATGAATTTTTCTATACATCATACACTAACCTACAAAGAAAAATTAATATTAAAAGCAACCAATTATATAGAAACGTCGTATACAATTTACACAGAATGACAAATATAAAAAAAAATGGCATAAGGTTAAAAAACTGCATTGCATCACATTTACATGTAATTACAAACTGATGAACTAAGAATTGTCTATAGTATATTTTAAAATACATCTCATCGGGCAGTTACCCACAAGCTTGCTTGTAAAAGAATAGTTGTGATAATAACTAATTATCGTTGGCAGTGGAAGACTATCAGCAAGTGTTTGAACCATATTACAAATATTTTTTTTCTCCAATTAAGAACCTGAAAGCTGTAAAGATTTCGTCTGGATCTTTTCTTCATGTCTTGAACCGTTTAAGACATCTGCTTATCCTGTCAGTAGAGGGTTGATTAAGGAAGAAACAGAATGATGCAATAAGCTTTATTGTCTTCATAATAAGGTACTGATGCAGTAAAATAGGAGACTGTCCCCACAGAATTTTTGTTTTCAGTCATATCAAACATTCTATAACTAGTGTACGTGATGCGTCAAAAATGGTGGATAAATATTTGAATAGATTAGCACACAAGCGCACCCTCCTCTCACCAGAATATGGTTATTCCCTCCCCTCTTACCCGAGGGATGGGGTGAACTGTGCTTGACCTGACACACACACACACACACACACACACACACACACACACACACGTATATATATATATATATATTATATATATTAGAGAGAGAGAGAGAGAGAGAGAGAGAGAGAGAGAGAGAGAGAGAGAGAGAGAGAGAGAGAGAGAGAGAGAGAGAGAGAGAAGCAGAAGCAGACACTTGCTCTTTATTACATAGGGGAGATGGTTCTTTCCGAGGAGATCTAGTTGTTCTGTTGGATCTCTTACATTAGCTGGGAGTGTTGCTGAAAGAATTAGAGTTGTCGACAGAAGGGCATAATTTGTTTAAGTTGAACATTACTTAATCTTTACTAAATACGGTCTTAACCTGGACTCCTACAGGCGTGGCGCTATATTTGTATATTTGTACCTTCGCTCAAGAGTATATCTAACCTGAGTAATTTAAGGTTTATTCAAGGGAAATTACAGATTCTTTTGTAAATATGTACCTATGTGATCAAGGTCAACATTTATTGTTAAGAAGACTATACGTAATGAAAGATGCAAAATGGGTGAAAGTTATACATATTGTTACGGATGATTTTGAAAGGTCAAATTTCCATGACACTATGAAATATAAAATGATAGGCAAAGGCCATCTAGATTTCGCCAGACAATTTTAAAAGAATGGATAAAATTAGCCTTGGATAAATGTTTGATTATTTGGAGTAAAGGAAGTGAGTAATGGAAGGACATTTTGTCATATGAGCATAATAGTTGTATCAGCAGATGAGTGAAGGATAATGAAAAATATAGTTAAATAGTTAATATACGCGATTGATGCATGTGATCAGTGCCTACCGTCCACATTTCTAACCAGCTGTTAATGGGTACCGGTGTCAGTTAAAGTCAATCCCAAGGGCGTGTACTAATAGCCTCTCTAGATCAGAGAACTTGAGCGACGTTGATCCTGTTATTCTAACCAATATTTGGACGGGTGAACAAGAATTGTCATGTTTTTTATAAGAGCACGAGCTATTCAGCTACTTGGATATCCTTGGTGTATGGTATTGACTAGCAAGCTCAACCCAAATGCTTGCCTTAAGCTGAATGTGTAACATCTCGTGACCTTTCCTCAAAGGGGAAATAAGCGTATGATGAAAAATTCATGTATCTGTGTAGAAAGAGACACATTTATTTTATGAATTACGTTAACATTGACTATGTGCAAATAGAGATACTCGTTAATCTTAAGATTTTTTATCCTAGCCTTATTTATGATATCCTTTATGGATACTTATTCCTATTCGGTTAACTATTACGTTTAATACTTTCTTGACTGCTGTATTTTGTTTAAAAAGATTCGTGACTTATTGGTGACCCACGTTTTTTTCTAAATTATAGAATACCATTGAATAACCATTATTTCATTATAATATTGAGATGAGTTATCGTTACCCTCAGGTCGTGTGCACAGACGTCTCTTATGAGACATGTATCCACTTAATCTAAAGTCATGGTTTTCCTTCAGGCTTGCATCATCTTACTTTCCAGTCAGGAAATTCATTATGTCTCCTGGCCAAGGAAAGACAATTTAACATCAGGAATCGCATTCGAGCTCTTAATTACTTCTTTGTGTAAATACTTATATATCTTTTATGAATTTTGTAGTAAATCATGTATGTTTTTTATGCAAGAAAATTATACGACTTTCACTGTACTTATTGTATTAAACCCACCGTCTTATACTTTTAATCCTTATCCGTAATTTTCCTCTTTGTGTTGGAGTATTCATGAAACCCATTCATTAGAATTAATGCTTTTTCTTATTCAGGGTATTTATTACCGACATGTTTAATGGAGACACATTCACCGTCTCTGTATAATTATGTGTGTTTATGTTTACGCTCACGTATTTTTGTAGGGATGTGGTTTTTGTGATACTCCTCTGCATGTTGCAATATCAAAACACAGAATAGTTAAGCTTAAAGAAATAGTAGTAATTATTGTACTTATTTTTACTCTATAGTTCTTGCTTCCATAAATAAAAGTATGTTTTATTTGTGTGTATATGTATGTGTGCGTGTATATTATTATTATTATTATTATTATCATCATCTAAGCTACAACGTTACTTGGAAAAGCTGGATGCTATAAGCCCAAGAGCTCCAACAAGGAAAATAGCTTTGTGAAGAAAGAAATAAGGAAATAGATAGAATAGTATGCCTGAGTGTACCCTCAAGACAGTGGAAGACTATGGTACAGAGGCTGTAACACTATCCAAGACTAGAGGAGATGTTTTGATTTTGGAGTGTCCTCCCAGAAAAGCTGCTTACCATAGCCCAAGTCTCTTCTACCCTTACCAAGTAGAAAGTAGCCACTGAACAAATTATAGTTCAGTAGTTAGCTCTTTGAGTGATGAAGAATTTTTTGGTTATCAGGTATAAGGTATAAGGAAAGAGGAGAATGTGTAAAGAATAGGCTAGACTTTTCAGTGTATATGTAGGCAAAGAAAAAATGAGTATTAACCAGACAGGGATGCAATGTAGTACTATCTGACCAATCAAAGGATCCAATAGCACTAGCGGTAGTATCTCAATGGGTGGCTGGTGCCTTGACCAGCCTACTACCTACAGATAGGTAGATAGTCTTGTGGATTATTTCCACATTGATAAAATTACATGAAGCAATGATTCGATACTGATAACTTAATACTTATATTTTTTATATTTTAGCGCAATATATAATAAAAAGAAATTGCCTTGTTCTAAAACGCAATAAGGATTATAATCAACTTGTTACATGTGAATCAATAATGCAACCATTCAAATCATTTCTGGAATAATGAATAAACGCAAACTGGGATAAAATCATAGGGGATTAAATAGCTAAGGTTTTAGGTAGAAGAGGGTGTGTTTAAAAGCTGTGAGATAGATTTATTGATAGTTTAGTTGCTGACAAGTAGATCAGAAAATCCTTTTATTGCATTTGAGACTTGATTTGTAGGGTAACCGGATACTTTACTATTATTTCCCTCTAAAGTAGGTAAACTGGTGCGCACAGTGTTGTACCACAAGATTCGGTGTTGGTGCAATATTCTGTATTTTCAACGACTGCTTAAGAATATTGATAAGGTTTAACAAAATAATTGATGGTGCTGCGCTCAATAAATTTCAATTATTGTTACATACCCCCAAAGACATTTGAGTTACATCATGTAAATATTCTGATTTGATTTGATATAAATGTGGGAATTATGCCCAATCTCAAGTATACTAAAAATTTAACTTAGATATTGCTTGTCACACCTAATAAACACTATTAAGAACTAACCCCACAAACATAGTGAGTTCTGTTCCAAAATCATTATGTTATGAGTGCGCTGTAACCATAGATATCATGTTCTAGATACAGTACATGAAAGTTGTGAGTTATTGTTGTCAGCATAAATGTGATTTTCCCATTGTAAACTTTATGTTGTGATTTATTTTATTTAAACCTACGTAAATATTTAAATAAACTCCTCAATAAACACCATGATATGATTTTTGCCTTGGCCAGTAATGAGAGTTGTTAAGTTTGCCCCATAAACATAAATTATAATAATGGAGTGAAATATGGCCAGAAAACTTACAATGTGCAAGTTATACCCAATAATCGGTAATAAAGTGAATTATGCTCCATAATCCTCAATTTTGTGAGTTATATAACCATAAATTTAATTTACGCTTAGTAGTCTTAACGAAATATGTGGCGATTTTACGCAATTATACATCGATAAATGCTAGTTATTGTCCGTAAACATATATTTCGTAAAATACTTATAATAGACATGACCTATTATTAGAGTACAGCCTTGTAAATTATAAAAGTTTTGCGTTATACTGCGATCAAATGTTGCGGGTTTCATCTTCGTAAGCAGGAGACTTAAGTACCCTAAAAATATTAAATCAGGTAAATATCTCTCTCTCTCTCTCTCTCTCTCTCTCTCTCTCTCTCTCTCTCTCTCTCCTTGATATCTTTTACATTTTTTTCCATAAATCTGGGGAAAAAAAACTTTAATGTGAAGAGGCTCCTGAAATTTCATCCTCCTTTTTCTAGAGATCATCAATATCGAAAAAAGTAATAATTACATTAAGCTACTTACATCAAAGGGCTTCAATTAATATCGTATATAGCAACTTATAATTAAATAGGTCAGCGGTTATTTCATCAGTAGGGAAAACTTTCCTTCTGGCGTGTTTTTTAATAAAACGGAAATAAAATATCTGGTTGCCAATACTTATTTTTCCCCCCAGACATAACATCTGGCATATGGATGTTTTTTCTTTACACTTCTTTACATTTTAGGCTCGTCATCGCTTTTTTTTGGCTGGTGGGGTGGGGGTGGGGGAGTGGGTTGTGGTGGTGTTGATGATTGAGTGTTATTTTGAAAGTTTCCTTTTGAAGTTGTACCATTTGGAAACGGGGGGAGGGGGTGGCAAAAATTATTTCATCTTCGCATCAAAGGGTGTTTTTCAAACTGTTTGTAAGTTGTTTTCGTGTTTTGAATGAAGAGCTTCAAAGAAGACGTACTTTGCTTTTGACCCATTTCAGTTCAATTCTCTAAAACTTACTCATGAAAAGCAAGACTTGGAGGGTATTTTGATGTTACTTCAGAAACTTTATACAAACAAACCTGTTTTCAATATCAAAACTGTTATGTTCACCACCACGTTCACGGAAGCTTTCCAAGAAACTATCTCTTTTTTCCATATTCGTAGAAATCCATTATTAAAGGATCCTTAATACTTTTACCGGGAAATCTCTCTCTCTCTCTCTCTCTCTCTCTCTCTCTCTCTCTCTCTCTCTCTATATATATATATATATTATATATATATATATATATAAATTTTAACATAATCGTCTTTTTTTTAGTTTCCTTTCAAAAATTTTAACAAAACGTCATCCAATGTTTCACACGATATTTCAAGACGCTATTAGGACAATCCTTCATATCCTCATTATGTTTCTTTTTCTCTGATTGTTAACAAAATATTTCAGTGAAATTGTAATTCAAATAGTTGATAGGAGAAAAATTAAAAAACGAAGAGTGTGCTAAATAAAACATCAAAGCAAGAATGTGGACAGCTTTTATTGAAGAGGTAGCTATATGCCGGGTATGAGACATCAAACAGTTTTAACAAACTATTTGGAACTGGTTCGTGTCGCATACGGTATCAGCTAAGCTAACATAGTCGAAGTAAATGATTCACAATTTCAGAGTGGCATGTCTGAAAAAATTCCTTTGCTGAAGGGATTTATACGCCATTTAAG
Source organism: Palaemon carinicauda (assembly GCF_036898095.1). Classification (NCBI taxonomy): domain Eukaryota; kingdom Metazoa; phylum Arthropoda; class Malacostraca; order Decapoda; family Palaemonidae; genus Palaemon; species Palaemon carinicauda. The sequence continues at coordinate 19,507,763 of NC_090746.1, forward strand.
ATTCGCATTGTTTCTTGTTTACTCTTGGACAAAGCGAAATATATTCTGATTGTTTTCCTAAGAAGGATAAATGCCGTTCAAGAATGTTAAGTTGCCATAAATGCGAGGCTATTTGCTCGCTACAACTTTACCTTTTCCAGAGTTGCATGTATATTTTCATATTGAATTTATATCTGTCAACAATAGTTCTTTTTCCTTTTCATCGATAGTCGACTCCAGGGCCTCGTCATGAAGTAAAGGAACTTTATCCTAGTGCAAGCTTTATCAAAGGTTGCATCATTTCAGAAACCCCTAGGTCTTCGTGGATCCTCGCCATTCTCAGAATGTACTCTGAGCTATTTGTTTGTCCGCAATAATCCGAGTATTTGAGGCTGTTCTGTGTAGCTTGTTGTTTGTTCATCTGATGATGCTAAATAATAATCATTGGCATTTTTTTATGTACTGTAGAATTACATTGTGCCATTCGTGTAAAGTTATTAGATGTCTTTATTTTGTTTGTTCTTGTAGAGTAATTTAAATGTAAAGTAATTCAAAACTATAAACGAGTTCAACGTCTTTGTCATCTTGTTTTTACAACTAAAAATAGGTTAACCCAAGGAATGCTGGTTTTATATTTAAACAGATTAGGCTTTTTATGAATATTTCATTTGATGTGTAACTAGCAGTCATAACTTTTTAAGTGTAATATTTCATACAAATGTTCATATGTTTTCAAGGATTGAATTGGCTGCACTTACCACCTCACCATTGTTTTACCACTTATTGCCTTCTTTGCAAAGGGTATGTACTCACTCCTGTCTAGTGTTTTTTTTTCTTTTGTGAGCAACTTTACACAAAAACTACTGTATCGATTCTGACCAAACTTGGTAGCCATGTTAGGTATGACCAAGGATGAATCTGTAACATTTTGGATAAAGTACATCAAAGTATGAGTACACAGCAGTAATCGAAAATAACCACAATGTTAAGTAAATGGCAAATATTTTGTTAGTTTATTTTTTATTTGTGAACATTATGCAAAAATTACTGTGCCAATTTCAGCGAAAGTTGATGGACATCTGGGGTATGACCAAAGGACAAAGCCATTAGATTTTGAATAAAATACATCGAAGTATAAGTACGCAATTTTTGCGCTTGAGGTTTTTTATATACGTATGTGATTACATCTAATTGCAGCTTTCAGACAATCGCTTTATTGTATAGAAGTCATTTATGGTTAAGCATTGTTTCGTAATTTATTATATTCACACCAAGGGAGTAGATAGTAGGTTGGCCAGGGCACCAGCCACCCGTTGAGATACTACCGCTAGAGAGTCATGGGGTATTTTGACTGGCCAGACAGTACTACATTGAATCCTTTTCTCTGGTTACCGTTTATTTTCCTTTTGCCTACACACACAGCGAATAGTCTGGCCTATTCTTTACTTATTCTCCTCTGTCCTCATACACCTGAAAACACTGATATTACCAAACAATTCTTCTTCGCCCATAGGGTTACTGCACTGTAATTGTTCAGTGGCCTCTTGGTAAGGGTAGAAGAGATTCTTTAGCTATGGTCAGCAGCTCTTCTAGGAGAAGGACACTGCAAAATCAAACCATTGTTCTCTAGTCTTAGGTAGTGCCATAGCCTCTGTACCATGGTCTTCCACTTTCTTGGGTAAGAGTTGTCTTGCTTGAGGGTACACTTGGGCACGCTGTTCTGTCTTGTTTCTCTTCCTCTTGTTTTGTTAAAGTTTTTTATTGCTTATATAGGAGATAATTATTTTAATGTTACTCCTCTTAAAAATCTTATTTTTCCTCCTTTCCTTTCCTCATTGGGCTATATTCCTTATTTGAGCCCCTAGCCTAGCTAATTATAATAATAATAATAATAATAATAATAATAATAATAATAATAATAATAATAATAATAATAATAATAATAATAATGCACACATATCAGTGTATTTATGGGCATATAATAATTGTTTTTGTGACTATATGGATCTTTGTTTACTATAAATTTTGTTCTTTTATTCTTTTATGTTGTTTCTGTACATCACTGTTTGTGAATGTTATTTTGTTTTCGGTTTCTTAATTTCTGCAGTTTTCTGAAACGTAGAACCTGCAAATAAAAAGATGTACAGTAGAGGGAATACTTCCTTAGTTATAAAAGATATATTGCAATGGGAAGCTCAGAATTTTTAGCCCAACTCTATTGTAACTAATTGGGCCAACCCGCAATAGAACTGCAAGTAAAACCTAATACGGAGAGGAAATAGAGAAATATTGAATAAAGATATGAAATATTTTAATATCAGTAACAACGTTGAAATAAGTGTCATATATAAACTAAGAAACGAGACTTGGTTTAACCTGTTCAACAGAAAAGCATTTGCAATAAGTCTCAGCTTCTGAAGCTCCACAGATGCAAACGCCAGATTAGGAAGATTATTCCACAATCTGATAACATCCGGAATAAATCTTTATGGAGAAGGCAAGACTGTTAAAATTATATGCATACTTAGTACTACATACTGGATGGTGCAGTCTAGTAACATCTGAATGCAAAGGATAGTCAGCATTATGAAAAATCTTATAAAACATACAGAGTTAGCTAACTGAAAGGCGGTGCTAGAGTAATAAGTAATAAGGAATTTAATAAACTGCATTTATATATATATATATATATATATATATATATATATATATATATATATATATATATATATATATATATATATATATAACAAATTAAGATGAATGTCAGCAGCTGCCGAATACCAGAGTGGAAAACTATACTCAAAAGTTAAACATGGTTGAATGAAAGAATTGAAACATTTTTGTGCAATTGAAGAAAAAGACAGACCAAATGTGTTTCTCAAAAGTAAATTTGCGATAAAGAATCACACCTAGAATTTTAAATGAGTTTTACATAATTAACGAGATATTACCATTGTAAATATCAGGATTTGGGGGAACCACTGTTCTCGACCTACTTGTTACTTACAATCATATTTTGGGGTTTGTTAGGCTTAAACGTCTGTACTTTTGCACCACATAAATGAATATAAAGTATAATATAATGCAAGTTAACAAACCAAGAATGAATATTTTAGAATATTTCCTTTAACTTAGTCATCAAGGCTTCCAATATTTCAGTCCTCCTATTTTGATATGACAATGTACTTCTAAATCTCATCGCTATAAGAGATTTCTCTGCAGATTGGAGCGTATAGTGTATAATAGAGTTCCTAATGAAGGCGAATCGATAGCTTGTCTCGCATGAATATAATTATAATGAAATTAGGGCAATTATTCTGCCTGGGTCTTTGTACATACATTGATAAGATAGATAGATGTAACGTTATCAAATATATAGTTTCATAAATATTTTGGGTAACATTTGGGTACAGACAGAATTAAATAGCTCTAGACATACATTTTGTTGAAATGAAAATTAGTTTACCGTTTAATTAACAGGGTAAAATATGCAGTTATTATTGTTGCAATGGTAGCTCAAGTCATATCAACTAGCACCATCCATCTTCTTTTTACCTCTCTTCATAAAGGATTAAGGCACCTTTGTATGAATTTTAGATTGCAAGAAAATTAATTCAGAATACCTGCCGAGTCTTTCCTAGAACTCCTTGGAGATTCAGTCACAAATTACTATTTACAGTGCAGGGAATTCAGAAGAAACATTTTGTATCGAATATCAATTAATTTGGAAAGAAAAATGGCAGATTTCATCTGGAGGACTGATACCATGGTTGGAAATGATTTTAAGGAAGTACTGAGAACTTTAAAGGTCTTTGCAAGACATGATTTGGTACTTTAGTGGGATTTGCTGGCATTATATATAGCAGATACATTGGGGATTATTGCTTTTATCATCATTATTATTGTTGTTGTTTTTGTTTTTGTCGTTGTTGTATTTTACACGGAGAAACAAAATAGGGAAACATCACTTGTCTGTTTCAAAACTTCACTTAACGGTATTCCCCTTGTCCCAAATCAAATTGGATCTTGTGTTGCATCGAAATAGTAAGGGGGAAATACCTCTAACAGAGAAATAGATAAAAAGAGAAAACACGTAGCTTCACAACTTTAGAGGGACTTTTTCAGCGTATACAGCTCCCCCCCCCCCCCCACACACACACCTTCCCCTCCTCCTCCCAGTGCATCTCAGAATCGAGAAGAAGCAGAATCTGTCGTAATGACCATATTGCTATAAAAACTGGGTTTAGGATGCATTGTGATGCCATCAAGGAGACCCATTATGTCGAGCTTTCACGCATCAAGAATAAGTTCGAGTGGCATAAAGGGATATATCTAGCATCATATTAAGACTCACGTCTTTGCCTTTTGTGGTGCCTTCTGTTGGTTTCTCCTTCCCTCTCCTCTCTCTCAAACTCCCTCCTTCGTCCATCTGTCAAACACCCTCCCCCTTCCATTTCTACTCTCTCTTCACCCTTTCCCTTCTGCCATTCTTCTTTCCTACTACTTTCTTTTCTCTTACGTACACCTTCCCTTCCCTCTCTCAAATATATTCTCTCCCCTCATCTTTACCCTCTCTCATGTACCTTTCTCTTCCCCTTCTCTTCTCACTTCTTTAACTGTGACAGGATAGAATAAGAGAACAAAAAAAATTGCATATGACGTTGTGGCTGAATTAGCGTAAGATGACTGCTTTTAGTTCTTACTAACGGCGAAGAAGGAGGAGTGGTGGTAATATCTTTTCAACTCTTTTTGTATGTTTGTTTTTTCTTTTCTCTTCTAATATAAGCAAGGATGAGAGTGGAAATAAAAATACAAAATTATGTTAAAGGTAAATGAGATTATCATTAAATGGCTCCTGGGTAATGATGCTCAGTGGACTTCTGCAGACAAGACCGTGTCTGTTTAATTCATTTTATTATTACTTGCTAACCCACAACCCCAATGGCTCCAACAGGGAAAATAACTGAGTGAAGGAAGGAAATAAGGAAATAAAGTATATGTGAGAAGTAATAAATGGTTGAGAAGGATTGGACTGGATTGGTAATAGGAAATTAACAAACCTAGAGTATGGTGATGATGCTGTCTTAAATTATTTGCAGATCATCACAGGATTAATCCTTGCTTACCAGAATGAATGAAATATCACACGAGAGATAAAGAGAAGAAAGACAGAGATGATGAGAATGGGGTATGCAACGGAAAGAGAAATATCAATGTAAGGAGAAAGGATTAATGAGGTAGAATCATTTAAGTATCTAGGAACTATGATCAATACAGGGTCTTTAGAAATAGATTTTAGTGAAATATTGAAAAAAAGCAAATCAGGGAATGGTTAGGTTAAGTAAGATATGGAAATCAAATCGCCTGAAATTATATATCAGTTTAGTGAGATCGGTGTCACTGTATGGGAATGAGTCGTGTTATAATAATGAACCAATCTCCAGCAGATTTAGTAGATTTGAGAACAAAGCCCTCAGAAGGATATTGACAGTTAAATGGCAAGATAGGATTAGAAATTAAACTATAAGAGAGATTACTCGAGTACCATACGTGGTTGAGATCATGATGAGGGGTAGATGGAGATGGTTTGAGCATGCTTTTCGCTCTCTCCGAGAGAGATTAGTTCATCAAACGTTTAGCTGAGCTCCACAAGGCCCTAGAACAGTTGGAAGACCAAGGCCTACACGGGTGAGAACTATGAAACGTGAAGTAGGAGATGATGGATGAAGAAGTATTGAATTAAAAGCTAAAGATAGAGACGACTGGCGAAATCTAACCGAGGCCCTTTGTATCAATAGGCGTAGGAGTCTGGAGATGATGATGATGAAAGGTTTGTATTATTTAGCATCTTGAGATTTTCCCTGTGAGCCCTTGGGTTTACACCATCTTGCTATTTCAACTAGGGTTGTAGCTTAGCTAATAATAATAATAATAATAATAATAATAATAATAATAATAATAAGATGGGAAAATGTAGTCTAGAGTATTTTTCTAGGATTTTTTTTCTTCATAAGATATAGTCGTTGACTGCATAAGTTTGTAAGATTTCCAAAATGCATCCCACAGAGCAGGTAGTGACCCCTGTCCGGATATTTATGATGATGGCAACGCAGCCATTAAAGGCCATCGCTTATGGATCCGAGAATTGGAGCCTTTTGACGGTAATTTTTGATTGAAAGCTTACTGACAGGGAACATTAACTCCTCCATACGCCTTCATATTACAGGGCGTGGCTTCGATTGGTTCCTAGGAAATTTCACGAATGTTAAGTGTTTTTAATTTAGTCCATTTTCAGCAATAACAAATTTTTAGGATTTTTTTTTTTTTTTTTGCAGTGAATACTTGATTTCTTTTATTTGACTTAACATTTTATCGTGAAATTCATTTATTAGTTTTTATTTATGTAAGTTAAAAGACGTAGATTCGAATTAACCAAAGCCGTCTATAACAAAAATCTCTCATTGCGTTTAGTCATCGTTGGATTTCGGTAACGTCATTGTTTTGTATTAAATAAAAAACGCAGAAAACAGACTAAAATATTAAGTTTGCAATTTTATATCCTCTGTGCTTAGGAATATGTTATATTTATTCAGCCCTCTTCCGTCCCATGCATTAATATAAATTGAAGGAAATTCTCCGTGTGTAACTTCTGTCTGTCTGTCAGTATTCCTTTACACAAGGACCTCGCTGAAAGATCAAATTATAGGTCTAAATTCCATATATTGGGAACACAGTTAACTCAAGCTGTAGCATTTTATCCATAAGAGTTAAGACTCAAAATTATAAATAAATACTTTAACAATGATTTCATTGGAAATGCTTCAAAGGTTAGCGATCTTCTACTTGACCGTGACCTTCATAGAAGAAAGCACCCGCCGTCAAGGTCACCCGTGTTTTACAAACACGTTTTGTCTGGAGGAAAATGTCCGAGTTATTTACTTTCGTAGAAACGATTGTGGTGTCTTCTAACGTTATAGAGGAAAATTGCTGGCTTTAACCAATATGTGATTTAGTTTGCCTGTCTTTAATCTTACAAAAATATATATAATGTTTTGAACATCTATCTTGAAAATTTTGGTCAACAGTCATCTTGTTGTAAAATAATAGATCTAACTGAATTGAATTTTACAATCCCGCCTTTTTATATAATGCCACACATATGTAGGCCTGCTGTCTAAACATTATAGTGCAGCAACACAAAGGAATTCGTAACTTGTTATACATTCAGGATGTGGCGCCCATTCACTTAGGTTAGAACATAATCAAATTAGTATTGCGCTGATGACATACAAGTGTCAAAATACCTCTGTCGCTTCCACCGGCATTACTAAGGAAACTAGCAACCACCTTTAACAAGATAATTGCTTCCATCGTTTTGTTTTGAAATATTGGAGCTTATCTTTTCAATATCCTATTCATCTTTTAAGTGTAAGTTTTTTTTAGGCCTTTAGTCAAGAGTTTAAGTATAAGAATAGTGATGACTAATGTATTGTCTGTACTCTGCACCCCCAAACCCTTGGTAGGGAAAGCTTTGGGAGAGAGGGAGGAAGGAAAATAGTATTGCTCATTATCCTGTTTAAATATGCTTCTTCCCTTCGCAACTTTCTCTCTCTCTCTCTCTCTCTCTCTCTCTCTCTCTCTCTCTCTCTCTCTCTCTCTCTCTCTCTCTCTCTCTCCAGAGATTTGGTTCAGGATATGTATATTATCTACCTGTAATTCTGCAAATGTAAAAAAAAAAAGCATATGCACCTGTGTGTCTGCATTAATGTGCGTATAAGATTGACTTGAAATGAAGAAAAATTGTGAAAAATAGACACAATTTCCCCTGTTTTCCTGTTCCCCTTCTATTTTCTTATTTAGTCCTACCTCGTCACCCTTCACATTTTTTTCTAGTTATGCCTTTGTTGTTTCACGCCCTTCCCTTGTTTCTTAGTGGTAGCTAAAAGAAATATCGGCGCTTTCCAAGCGATAAGCTTTTTAAATGAGAAGACGATCATCCAAAGGATGCTAAGTCTCCAACTTTAATGGGAAATTGAAGTACTTTGACATCCTTATGAAATGTTTCTGGATATTCGGTAGGTGGTTGTTTAAGCAAATGCGCCTCAAACAAAGTAGGCGCAGGACCCTGCTGTCACTTTCTTAGTTTTCGCCATCGAAATAGATCCAGTGGGGTCTCTCTGACCTCATTAGAAATCCCCTTCTACATTATAGATATCAGCACCGGTATCGATTACTGCTAGCAGTTCAGTATTAAAACCAAATGTCAACCCAATAAGGACGTTCTTTGTGGCTACTGCTGAACATCTCTCAAGCTAAACTATTATTGTTGATAAGAATTGTTTCAGCACTTAGTTAGGTAAGTAGGAACTGCTAGTGATCTAGGATAGATTGTTTGTCCATGAATCCTATGGCAACACTAAACTTTTTTCTGTCACGTGGCTTTCTGTATCGTTACGGTCTGTTGTAGGAGCAAGTGTTTTCCAGTACAAAAATACAATGTAAACAACAGTAACGTTCCGTACTTTTACCCCTTCCATTTTTCATATGCCAGTTGTTTAAAAAAGGGAAAAAAGGGTTATATTGTCACTTGTTTACCTTTTCAAGAAAAATTCTTATTAAAATTTCAGATAAGAAATCCGTTCTTGTTTGATGATATACTTTTATTTAAAAAACTGCAAAACTTACTTGTATAATTGTAAGTGTTTAAAGCTGATGCATATTTTAAAGTCGGCTGCCATGCACATTGTCACACAGGTTTAGAAAACTATAGAGTGAATGTGAGATGTTTTTATTCATCTAACCTTGAAGGCGTAGTACACCTCGGAGAATGGTAAAATGTGTGTGGTGAATATAACATAGTCCTTCCCTAACGGACAGTTGGATCAAGGAAATATGGGGAGATCATGAACGATTTTTGTGCGTAATAGAAACCAAAATAGGATTTTCTGAATCTTCGAGATTTTAAACGCATTTATGTGTATGTGCAGTGATTGATTGTGTGTTCGCATGTCTTCAGTGTGATTTTACTCTTAACTATTACTGGTAAACAGCTTCTGCTGTTACTTTAATGAGTTTTGATTATTTATAGATTTTCTTTTAAAGCCAAACCTGAGCAATTTCGGTTTGATCTGCATTATGATACATTTATTTTTCAATTCTATCATAGTTAGCAGAACCACCATCTAATATTTTTTTTTTTACTATCATCCCTATCCAGAACAAATAAATCGCCTAAAATAACAATCCAAATTTCTTTTTGTTTCTTACGTAAACATATAAACTCGTAGATAAATAGACTGGTGATGGAGAAAAGAGGACACAGATAATGTTCATTATTGAACAATTTGATTCTATTTTGATCCCCAAAACTCGATTTTCTTCCTTGGTATTTCAACCTCGTGATGGTGGTATACTTATATAAGTATCGTTAACCTTTAAAGGCTATTATTTATTTCGGTCTTTCTATTTTTAGTAAAACCTCTGAAATATTCATTTGCTCTTCTCCCGATCAGCCTCTAGTTTCCTAGTAGCTCGGCATGTCTCTTCTACCTGGAATATGTGCTCGGTTTTTCTTCTATATTATTATTATTATTATTATTATTATTATTATTATTATTATTATTTTTATTATTATTATTATTATTTTTATTATGATTATTTGTGGCTTTAGTTCTATTTGTATTTAATGTCTTAAACTTGCTTGTTTATTTTGGGTATTATATTGGAAAGATTGCAATACACTTTCTATCTTGGAGTCAGTCTTTGTAAAAGTAAAGATGAATTATTCTCTCCTTTTGCTGATGATGAGTCTTTTCATAAAGCTATTCATTCTGAAAGGTTCTAGAGGTATAGGTTTCCTCTTGACTTCATTTCTCATTATGTTGCTAAAGGTAGTTAGATAATTGAAGTAACGTTCATCTCTCTCTCTCTCTCTCTCTCTCTCTCTCTCTCTCTCTCTCTCTCTCTCTCTCTCTCTCTCTCTCTCTCCATGTTAAATAGTTGTATATGTGTCTAACAGCATTCCACCAGTGACATATTGAAATGCTAGACTAAATTATTCAATAGTTATTGATAAGTAAATGGAGCCAATTGTGATATATGTAAAGTCTGTAGAAATAAAATACTTACCATGCAATCAACAGTCCTATGCCATAAACATATTTGATCAAGATATACCAATTTTAACAAAACAAAATAAAACTGTTAATTGAAGCAAACACTTAGGAGCATGTTTCATTCATTCCTCTTTGACTTTGAACGTGAGCGATTATCGCTTGTGATGTTTGCTTACCCTGATGTAGTTTTTGTATAACTGTTTCTGCCATTTCACGATTATTGCGGGCGAGTATTTTTTCTAGTGTTTATTTTTTGACATTTGAATTAATAAAATTCTATTTCAAGCCAAAGATGAATTAAAAGATGAAGATTGGTTTCCGTCTTTTCTGTAAGACTCCATTTAATTTTTTTATTCTCGGGTAACAAGGATAGCTTCAAAATACTTTATGTATAAGAAATTAGAACATTTAAAGTAATCAAACAAATAAAAATTTATTTAAGAATCTTCTCTAAAATTTTCAATAATAAGGGGTATCAAATGAAAATGGTTACCTCTAATCTTTAAGATAATTTTGTTGAACTTTCCTCATATTCAGAAGGGTTGAATCCCCAGGAAGCCCATCACATTATTAAACGCTCTCTCTCTCTCTCTCTCTCTCTCTCTCTCTCTCTCTCTCTCTCTCTCTCTCTCTCTCTCTCTCTCTCTCTCTCCACTGGATTTATGATGTACTAAAATTCAGGAATTAAAGTGCATATCGACTTATTTTAAAATGAAGCTTTCTCTAACCCATTGCTCCTAATGGATGTATAAAGCATATCGTGGCTCTAATTCTTTAAATAAATAAACTTCAAATACTTTGCAGACACTCGTCACCCTTTGGACCCCGAGTCTATTGATTTTTAATATAACATCCAGCTGCCCTCATGAAAATCAGGACCAGCTCGGTTGTCGTTACTGCTTAGTAACTGCAGCGCCAACCCTCCCAACTCTGTTCAACATAGCAACGACGGATTCGATGTGTCTGTACTAAAAATCATTAGAATTTTAGGTCGAATCGGATAAATATTTGTAACCACCAGGTGCTGGATAATAAAATATTCACGTATGTATGCTCATTTCTTTCTGGTAACCATACTTTTGTTGGGTCTTTCATAAGGGGGATACTCGAACGTGCAGGTGAAAGGGTTTGCGTATTGCCATGATCAGCAAAGGGGTCCTAGTCAGGGACACCCATACTGTGTTGGTTTGCTGTGAGCGATCAGACAAGGCTCCCATCATCACCGATCCGAAAGTGGACAGCGTGGTGATGAAAACTGGCCAAACTCCAGACTTGAATAAGGATATGTGTGAGGCCTTTGTCCTGCAGTGGACTAAACACAGCTGCATTTGTTGTTATTGTTGTTGTCATCATAATAGATAGAGCATCAACAAGACAACAGTGAATTCAAAGGCTCCTCACTTGAAATTTTATATTCATAAAACGCATTTCAAAATAAACTACTCGTTCTCTTTTATTATAGTCAGGTTAATTGTATAAGTGAATGAATACCTTTTTGGTATATTCCTGAAGAAGTCGCATATCATAAAGCAATGTAATGAATAAAAGAATAAAACTCTTGCGTTGTTACGAGTCATAAGAAATATCTATACCATCATTCAGCGAAAAATAGGATTTCATACTAGTTTTAAAAGCTTCGAAGGAAATATTTTCTGCCTGCAAATAATGAAACCATAAAACTCTACTCCATTGTCAGAGAATATTAACGTTCAACTCTAAAATCGTACGAAAAATAAGATATGAACGGAAGATTTTTTCCATAAAAGCCCGTATGAAAAATATTAAATAACATATGTGGTTCGGCATTTGTAAATCCTAGTGAAACCCAAAACAGCTAATGCCAAAATAGCTACTATGTTAAATTAGCAAGTATACCAAAACAGCTAGTCCCAAAATAGCTAGTATGCCAAAACAGCTAATTCTAAACTAGGTAGTATAATGAAATAGTATACCTAAATAGCTAGAATGTCAAGAACGTTCATTCACTAAACGACATGTGCCGTACGTAGAAATGTGTGAAATTCATTTTCAAATATATTTTGTATATTGCATATCAGCAAAGTCGCGTTATTTGTATAATTGGGTAGTTTCGATATACTGTATTTTAACATAGCCAACTTAACTTAATTTCCCCAAGTAAATGAACAATTCTTACATATTTTATGAGTGCTACATAAAGATTTCGTAGTTATTGTAAATGAATACGCCTCTCTTGGGCCCTTAAGACATGGGAGATAGGACTACGTTTGCATATTACATCAAAGTGTCAGGCTAATAGCCACAGCGACCTGGAATTACACAATTTTGTGTGACAATTATAGACCCTATACTCTGTTCTTTTGAGAGCAGAACAGCATTGGCTCGCGTGCGTTTTAAAGAGATTACCCTCACAGCATCTTCAATATTGCTTATTTAGAATATGACGTCAGTTGATTTGTTTATTTTTTACCATTATTCAGCCTTGCCTTATATTTTCATGTATTCTGAGGACCATGAATTATTTCATATATTGATATTTAGAATTATTTCTTTATGAGATCATTCAGTTATAAAGATGTAACTTAGAAAATATTCTATTCAGATCAATTTTATTTTCCGATACGTGAATGTTTTAAATTTCCGTGCCTTTACATCTGTTATATGGCAATTTGTTAATTAGATGAAATGTTTAACGTAGAACAAATGGATTTTCATTCTGCGATTATCGCTAATGAATTTATGCCCATAATGCAAATCAAGGAGGTGAAGTGATTACGAATTAGGTACCATGATCTCCTTAAAAAGATTGAATACTTTACGTATTAATGCTAGGTTTCCATAATCATTGTAAGTGAAAAAAAAGTTATCGGATGTTGCACTGAATTTGAAATTCTTAGTCTCTTTCATCGTGAAAGCAATAACCCGTGCTGGTGTATCTCGTTTTCATCCTACCCGAAAATTCTCTCTCTCTCTCTCTCTCTCTCTCTCTCTCTCTCTCTCTCTCTCTCTCTCTCTCTCTCTCTCTCTCTCTCTCTCTCTCTCTCTTGATCTACATATATTTCGTCTAACTCAGTTTATCTTTTAACCAAGTGCCTTTATTATTATTATTGTTATTATTATTATTATTAAAATTTTCACTTGACCCCAAATTTGATGACATTTTGACCTCTGGTGACCTAATTATTAAACATAATTGCAAATTGTTTATTTTATCTGTTAGAGAGGCCCAAAGCAAACATTTTGATATGTTATTTATCTTTCTCTGACCATTCAGTCCGGAGTTATGTCTAATTAGGTTTCCCCTACCCCAAAATTGGCAGCTGCAAAATTCAATGATGTCATCAAATAAAGTGGCCGAGGAGTGGTAGTGAGTCCCTATTTTTTCAATGGGAACATTAAAAAAATGAAAATATGGATCAAATGCTACAACCTAAATGCACTTTTGTCAATTTTAAGGGGGGGGGGGGTGCAAGGTGAGCCCCCCTCAGCCCACGGACTGATAGAGTAGTATGCCCGAGTGTACCCCCAATCAAGAGAGCAAGTGGTTTTCCTAATCTTCAATCTACACTATTGAATATTACTACGAAGTGTAACTCGCAATCATCTTTTATTTAATTACTTACAGCCTAAAGTGCTCCAGCGAATTTCATAAGATCCAATCTACATTCTTGAATATTACTCACTACAAAGTGAAACTTAATCCTTTTCACAATTAAGGAGGCCTCCTTGTTCCCACTCTCCCTCACTCAAGCGGGTCTGCAGTATTAAGAACCATTTATCCATCCATCCATTCTTGCGTATCATTTGCTGTTAAAAAACTTCTTTATCCTCCTTGTATAAGGAAAATTACTGTGGAAAGAAGATAATATTATCTACCTCGTCATTTTTTAATGTTGAATAAAAGATGAATAACATATTTTTCCGTAATATACTATTTCACTATGAACAAAGTGTGATATTTATTGTAAATTATTCCCGTTGGATTTGTTTCTGGGAAACGTAATTGAGGAAACAGTAAATGCTCCAATAAGTAAAGTATAGTATTTTAAGCATTCTTATTGGATTGCCAATATCAGAATCAGCTTCCAAGTATATTAATCCCGAACATTTTTTTTTTATAATTATTTAGAATACATTAAAAAATATTAGAGTTCCCTGGAAATGAACACTTTACAAGCAGATGATTTTTTGAGTTTTCTCAATTTATACCACAATTATTTGGTAAAAAAAAAAAAATGGAAATCACTCCAGGCCATTAATGCATCCATTTTTTCCTGATATACAATTTGTCATATTTTTGGATATTGTTATAAAAAAAGTCCGTGTTTCGCAATCTGTTGGACGGGAGTTTGAGCCCGAGTCACCAGAAGCCATTGCCTGGCCCTCCCTCCCAGTGGAAAAGGGCCTTGAACGCTGACTATACGTATATGTGGTCGGTCTGTAGGACATTACCCTGTCCCTTGCCTCTGCCATACATACGCCTTCAAACCGACTATTTCAGTAACTCTAAGAACAAACAAAAATATCCTAAATTGTCAAGTAAAGAAACAGCTTACCGATCAAACTTGTACTATTGGTTCACGTGATAAGTTAACAAGGGAGAGACATATCAGTACCTGTAACCATACTGCCGATGATCATGATAAAATAAGTTATAAGAGAGGGTCCGCAATTTACCATCTGCACGCCGTGCTCGTAATAACATTGTCAATATACTCTAATTTACCATAACCCATTTGCCCAACTTTAATGCTTGACTCATAATTTGCATCGGCGTTATTTTGTGTGTTAATTCCTCTAATTAATGATTTGAATGTCAATGGACATTATCATGAAATGCCAGTTATTTTGGTGCATCGTTACTCACGGAAAACACTGGGTGAGTTCATGCATTTGGGTATGTGAGTTTGCCTGCACGTGTGTGCGCAAAGCTGCCCTTAGAACAAAGAATCATAAAAGTCCGATTTCTTTGGGATCGTACCGTGATTAAGCATCGCTCTACTTTATCAAAGTGTAATGGTGTCTAATCTCTTCGCATAATGTAATTTTTGCGATCAGGAATTTTCATTTTTATTAATCTCCTACGTTAGGCATTTACTTTTTCGCAGACTGGTGTATAGGACAGCGTTTATTTTTAGTGATAAGAAAGTTAATTCTACTCATATAGACAGTAATCAGTTTTTCCAGGCAAATTATTCAAATTGATAATCTGCTACATTATTCAGCCTACTAATAGTTTCGCACGCCGGACATGAGCAATAAGCTCTGATATATATATATATATATATATATATATTGATAATGTGCCTTGTAATACTACTTAAGAAATGCTCGTACAATTTATGATGTTAATTTACCTTTATAGCGTAAAGCATAACACTAGATAAAGCCAATTAACAGTCTTAGTGAAATCTCACCAGTATTTATGTGGTACAAAGATTAGATATCATAATTCCAAACCGGAATGTATTTTCCATTAAGCTCTAAACAACCTAATCAATTGTCAGGTTGTTGGCCAAACAGCTCAAAGCAATATAAGAGACTCGCTAACAGGAATACATTTTATACTGCAAATGGTAAGGGTTATTCCTCAGATTACATCATTCTGAAAACGACTTTAGGCAAATTTCGTTACGCCATCTCGAAGGGTAAATCAAACAGCATTAATATTTAGAAAAAAAACAAAATATAATACTTTTGGACTCATCTCTTTTCCAAATGCAATGCTAGGTTTCTTGTTGTGCGTGTATTTCATGCTCGAAAGAAATTAATTGCTTAAGGTAGAATACAATTATCTGGCAATATTGAATCTAATTTTTTTTTTCAGAGCATTGCGTATAATTAGTACTGCTTTTATTCATATAATGAAATTAGTCGTACATATCGTCACAACAAAGCTTTTTTTGTGAAATATATTTTGAGGGGAAAATTCGGTGTAATAATTTTCGCTGTTAACATTTTCATATAACCTAATTATGATCAGATAGAAATAATGAATATTCCTTGAAACTCTTACCTCTCGGAATAATTATCCATTAAGTCAGTCTAACGAACAAAGACTCTTGAATGACAAATACGTTTTATTATAAGGGTGAATAAAAGTTGGATATATTAGATTCGCGAGCATGTCTTTGTACGCATTGGATGGACTTGAAGAGTCAGTGAATCATTTTCATGAATGTAAGAATAAGGCAACTTATTTAATTCGGGGAAATAACCTTGTCTGCTGTATTGTAACGCCATTTTATCTAATCAAGTCAATTATTCTATGTTTTCTTTCGTATTAATTGTTCATTTTGTATGCTTATAAGAATTACTTTTATTGGCATTATTATAGCTAGTTCTGCAGTTATTGTCGTGGTTCTAGTCATAGGTCCTTTATTAAATGATGATTATAGAAACGGGAGGGACAGGGAAGATAATTAGACTGTAGACGATCCTTATTATACTGCAGTAAGTAGCGACACTAATGAGCTCTTAACTTGTCTGGGACAAGAACGGACGGAGTCTTAGAAATAAAAGTAGCGATGATGACTGATAGTAGTAGTAGTAGTAGTAGTAGTAGTAGTAGTAGTAGTAGTAATTCTGCTTTATTTTATTTTAGATGTAGCGGTAATTGATAGAAATTGTTATAATTATTATCATTATTATTATTATTATTATTATTATTATTATTATTATTATTATTATTATTAATGATAATATTCATTGTAGTAACTTTACTATTTTTATTAATATTTCAATGTGAATAACTAAATCTGGTTCAGGAAATGATTGTTTTATGAAACTATGATACGAAACTAGCAACTTAGCAACTACTTCGCTACGTGACATTACGCAGTAAAAAAATATTTTAAGTATCTCATATATATATATATACTATATATATATATGTATATATATATATATGTATATATATATATATATATATGTGTATATATATATATATATATATATATTTAATATATAATGTATGAATACGTGTGTATGTATATTCCCCTCAGACTAACACTGATAAATTATATCTTTAATGTTACCTTTGAATATGAACCCTTGCCTAGTTCTAGTCCCCTCTGGATATATTCAGTCTGAATATTTGTAAGGGTAGAAATGTAAATTTTGTAACAAAATATGACTATACAATGGGTGGTTTCTCCTACTAAAAATCCATCATTAAGATGCAAGAACTTTCCAGATTTGCTTTTCCTACTCAAAAATGTTCATTAGTTGATAATGATAATGGTAATAATGACAATAATGATTATCGTTATAGTAATTTGTAAAATGAACATTATTGGGCGGGTTCGCTGTTGCATTATTTTCCTTTTTTATATAAAACAAACCATATTTATTACAATGTTTAAACCTGTGGTTGCCCTTATTAAATTAATAAAGAAGGGTTTATTGTTTGAGTGACGCTTATTTTACTCGTGAAAAAAAATATATATTTATAAGGCTTAGACAGTACAACAATGGAACCCGTTCTGGTTACGGTTCATTTTTCTCTGCCTACACATACACCGAATAGTCTGGTCTATTCCTTACATATTCTCCTCTTTCCTTATACACCTGTCATCACTAAGATAACCAAAAACTTCCTCTTCACTCAAGGGGTTAATTACTAAACTGTAATTGTTCAGTTGTTACTTCACATGTTAAGGGTAGAATAGACTCAATCGCTATGGTAAGTGGCTCTTCTAGAAGGACACTCCAATATCAAGTCTGTGTTCTCTAGTCTTGGGTAGTGCCATAGCCTCTTGCTTGAGGGTATACTTAGGCACACTATTCTATCTGTTACCATATTTCTTTTCTTCTTTAGGCTATTTTATCTATTGGAGCTCTTGGGCTTATAGCATCCTGTTTTTCCATCTAGGGTTATAGGTTATGCTTGTAGCAATAATGATGATATAACTGAAATTTCTCCTAATGGATTGCATCGTAGTAACATAAATCAGGGCCTCAAAGTTCCGGCAGGCCCTGTAGGGCAGGGAAATGGAAATCATTAGTTTACAAACAGACCAGGTGTTCACAAACACAGTGCAGTTGTAGTTGAATCAAGAAATTAGGTCGTAATAGCCTACCATTTACAAATTCTTTATTTTCTTTCCGCCGATAACTCTCTCTCTCTCTCTCTCTCTCTCTCTCTCTCTCTCTCTCTTTTTTCAAGTGATTGGGCGCTAACCGGGAGGGCATCGACCAGATAGTTTCACCCCACCTTAAAACTCTCTCTCTCTCTCTCTCTCTCTCTCTCTCTCTCTCTCTCTCAGCAGCAATTTAGATTGATGTTTAGCTTTAATGTCCGTGGGGATAAGCTTCATTTATGCTTTTGATCAAATTGTTTACGTAGGAAACCTGCCCCACCTATCTTTTGTATCTTCGTATGCAGCGTTCCCTTCCCGATGACGATCTCTTATGTAAACATCCTCGTTCCCTTTGAAGGTGCCCCCCCCCCCCTTTCCCTCCATTCGATCATAAAGGAAACCAAGAGTGTGAAGAATGTTGAGAAGTTTTGCCAAGGAAAAGTTACCTGTATCATGATGACAATTATCAGATTATTGCATGATTTGTGCCGTGTTTATTTCGAACTTTTGAGAAAGCGGAAATTACTTTTGCACTTAGCCTATTTTTTCTGCGTACTTTTGAGTACTTTTGATTGTGTCTTGCAAAGAATGTGTCTCGATTATTAGGTATTTTTGGTCTCATAAGTTGTACTGATCATTCTTTTTTTGCATTTGGTCTCCTGTTTAATACTCGTAATTTGTATATACTTTTATTTAATGCAAATCTTCAGCAATTGATCGAGGAGCCATATGCTGCCTTTTAAATAACAACTTAAAGAGAAATTGTAAAAGTCATCAAAAGGAGGTGGTTACTTTAAACTGAAATCTGATTATTGTTATGTGTAGGAAAGAATCAGTTGCGTTATTGTCTTTTTTTGTTATGTAAAACAGTACCTCTCGTGTTTGTATTTCTTAAATGACTGTCATATGATCTGATAAGGGATTAATAGTCACAGAAAAGTAATGTGTTATAGACTAGAAATATAATTCTAAGTTTCTGTAAAATGTTATATTCACCTTTCATTTGAGAGGTCATAGCATGTTCCATTCCAATTAAGTATTTAGAGTTGTTGACTTGACTCCGTGTGACTTATTTCAGCGAAGAAGTAGAATATTGGAGGATATTGCCCATATCCTCCTATAACTTGGGTTTTGTAATCACTCACTTATGGAAGATGCTGAGCAACTTTCATTTATTTATACAAGACCTTTGGGATTTGCTTTTTTTTTTCTTAGAAAACTTCAGAAACGTAGCACTTTGACTTTTACCTTTTGTAAACAATACTCAGTGTTCACGAAACATTTAAGTTCGTTTTTCTAAGAAGCCGATGGTTATATTAGTTGGTTTTGTGAAATTCAGTTTCTGGCATCGCTACGTTTATGCAGACTGTTGATGCTGTAAATGTAAAAGCTTTCAAGGTCACTGTTAAGTAGAGAAGTAAGGGACAGGTCGATGCCCTGTTGCTCAGCGAGCCAGACATCGACCATACACACTACGATCAACACTTGAGCCCCTTCTCTATCCGTTTTGGTCGTAGGAGAGCCCGGCAAATGGCAGTTTATGACTAGAAGTATACATATGGCTTCCACCAAAACCCGTGTCCCCAGCCTATAGAGGTAATAAGGTCGGGTTCAAATTTAAAATCTACGAATCTCGACTTCCCTTGTAGTTTATTTATTTCCTTATTTCCTTTTCTTACCGGGCTATTTTTCTATGTTGGGTTATAGCATCTTGCTTTCCCAACAATGGTTGTAGTTTAGCTTGTAATGATAATGATAATAATCACTATAATTATTTGTGGTAGCTTGATGGTATTGCCATCAACTTGTTCTGTGTCGGTTTCGAATAACAAACCTACTTTAAGCCTTTATAGATTTTCATTGGCACACGATCATACTGTTCCCGTTAATTCAGAATAGAAGGTTTGGTGTACATGGTGCACAATAGGTCAGTTATGACACCATTGCTTTTTGTGTCCCCTGCTCCCCCTCGGAAGTTGAGTTGTCATTTCATTGCGATTGTTTCCCTATAAAAGTCCTATGAGAAGATTCGCTTTTTTAAAAGCGTAATTATTACGAAATATCAAACTTTTTTTTTTTTTAATTCTTCAAAAGGTCATATTCTAGTATTTATTCTTAATCGTGAAAATCCATGGCCGCAATTGCATATGAGATCCAGATAATATTTAAACTTTAGGCGTCCTAGAGACGAAATTGGAAAGTTATCATTTAGCTGTGAATTAGACAGACCAGAATACCTCAAGCAAGGATAAACAAAATTGGATGAACCTTAACGTGACCTTCAATTGTTAGGAAAAATCAGTTCAATGTTTACGATTTGATGCCTTGAACTCTGCTCAGATTTCTCATAACAGTTAGTCAGCAAATAAGGACTATTATTAAACACATCTCTTAATTTTTATCACCTTACATTCACCCGTAACTACTTTAAAACTATGGATTCTTGGCGGTTTTTTTCCATCATATCCCCGTAGAATTTTAATATTACGCTAGAAGGTTTGGTCTGATATGAGTCTTCTTGCCGGAAGGTATGGTCTGACCTAAGTGTACTTGTCATTACTTGTGTTACATCTCTAAAATCACAATTTAACAGAACCCAAGGGAACAAAAAATAAAAATAAAAAAGAACGATGACCATCTTGCCTTTAATATGAAAAGCTGCAGCAATTTACAAAGTGTAAATAACATTATTACCATGAATAACATGAAAGCACATAACTTTGACCATAGACTTGCGCCTCTTATTTACCTTATGCCACACGAAATTAATGTTTGTATTAAGATATAGAAAATATTAACAAAGAAGGCGGAATATTCCCATCCGTCTTGCAGACACAGGCTTCCAGTTTTCGTCCTCTTCGACCACACGCGTCACCCGATATACAAGAACATCCAACAATCATTACGCTACAGTGTTGGAACTCGACGGAGTTGTCTGCAAATTCCCTTTTCCTTAATCTCATAATCCAATCCTATTTATTAGGATTGAGCCTAATGACCTCGTATCTCATTTGGAGCTTAGTTGGTCGTTCCGTGAACTCCTGCTGAATGGTTTTAATTGAGGGCAACTTGTTCCAATTAATGAAACTCGTTAATAGTCGATTCATTATCTTTGTTTTTATTTTTCTTTCTCTTATGTCCTTATTTGTTTCGATCAATTTCCTGACAGCTAACTCGAAGGTAATGTCATAAATAGAAGTTTTACGGACTGCCAACGCAAACGTTCGTGTTTTACATAAGGTAGGACAATCTAAAAACAAACAACAAAATAGAAGTTGATAGGCTATGCGTTTAAGCCTTTTCAAGACTTTATCCATATTTCACTTCAAATGACGCCTGATCTGCTGCTCGAAGGAATTCAGTTGAAGTAAGAGAACTAACATTGTCAAAATCTAATATAATTTTAGATTTTTTCCTTTCAGAACCTATAAATCTTACTTGTACTCAAGTCTACACGTCCAGCGAAAGAGATAAAGAGAAAGAGAGAGATAGAGGGAGAGGGACTGTATCGATTTATGGAGGTCTACATTATGCTTCCAATAATCCACCTCTTCATGAGATAGTGTCTCGAACTGAATATGAATAGCCAACCCTCCATATCTCATCTGTCGTTCATTCGAGTAGTACTGTATGTGGGTATGTGGGCGGAACATGATAATACTTTGAATGCATTTTGTTTAGCATATTATTAAGATAATTATTATTATTGAAATTGTTAAAATTATTATAGTTGTTGTTATTATTAAAATTATTATTATGATGATGATAATAATAATAATAATAATAATAATAATAATAATAATAATAATAATAATAATAATAATTTTAATGATTTCAATAATAACCCTTCATATACCGACAATAACGTACATTTTTAAATGAAATGTATTGGTTTATTCCATTACTTTTTAAAGTAACAGGAATCCAATATGAATGATTCCTATCGGAAGGCAATTGGCAGATCCGTCACGTATTGACGATTGCCTATTGAATTCCATGGATTAGATGGACAAACGTTGATATAAAGGGACGTCCCTTGACGCCTGAGAGAGAGAGAGAGAGAGAGAGAGAGAGAGAGAGAGAGAGAGAGAGAGAGAGAGAGAGAGAGAGACGATTGCTTTGGTATTTAAAGATTTTAATTGGAA
Source organism: Palaemon carinicauda (assembly GCF_036898095.1). Taxonomy (NCBI): domain Eukaryota; kingdom Metazoa; phylum Arthropoda; class Malacostraca; order Decapoda; family Palaemonidae; genus Palaemon; species Palaemon carinicauda. The sequence continues at coordinate 19,530,065 of NC_090746.1, forward strand.
GGGATGGTTGCCTCAATAAATTGCTCATCTCTCTCTCTCTCTCTCTCTCTCTCTCTCTCTCTCTCTCTCTCTCTCTCTCTCTCTGTCTCAACAGAATTGTTCGTTAACATTTGTGAAACTTTCTTCATAACACTTACGAGAAATTTATTGCGGCAAAACTTTGGAGGAGACAATATTAAATGTGTATTTAAAGTCGGGTTTACGTGAGATATTCACTGCATCGACTCGTATTTCATGCTAGAATTTCATTTCGCACTTGTACCCTTGGTATTGCTATAGAATGAAACGGGGATTTTATATATTAATGAACTGAGCTCATGATTATTATGGGCTCAAGACAAGGAAATGTTATGATCTGTAGGCGCAAGATTGCTCTTGATGTTTTCATACCAATCAACTTCTGGGTTATATTCTGTTTAGTAAAATAAATAAACATTTGCTTTTTTCATTACACATCCGGTCACCAACCACAAGACTTATCTTTCAAGAGATATTATCTCAATTTTAGCATTTAGCTAAACAACTGTTGGAATTTGTCACGTAAAGATGTGTTGCATATATTGGCCATGGATTCTTGTGTATCAAAATCCCTCGGGTTTTTTTTTTTTTTTTTTTTGGTCTTTCCTTTTAATTTGCAACAAATGAGTGTATTTTGCAGTTATCAATAGCCTTTACGGAGAGTGGTTTATGCCTACTTCGTTAAAGGTAATGGCACAGTCGATCATCTGGAGCATCATCAGCAAAAAGAGTAAATTACTCTCGGAAACAAGATTTTGTTTGTCGTTATTACTTGGTTTATGTCCTTTGAAATAGTTTTTACTTATATTTGTGGGAGTTTTTTTCTCACGCCAAAAATATCTGATAGAGTTTTCGTGTATTTTTTTTAATATCCATGTTTATATGATGCTGACAAGGCATTCAAAATCACCTTGAAATTAAAATCTGTTGTTCATAAGAATTCAGCAAGATGATACTTCGAATAAGAATGGTTTGTTCTCTTTTGACGTTACTTCCGTCCCTATAATAATTCAGCCAACATAACACAGTGAAAACACTCTCTTCTTAAAATCCAGCTCAATATTCGAGGAAATACAACGGTTATGATAATTGATTTAATTAAGCCAATGTATGATATGAGAAAAATTATAAATGTCATAACGAGCGACCTGTCAGTTATTGATGCCTGCATGGACAACATGACAAACATGACACTACATTATTTACAGAAATGTTTCAAATGAAAGGACCATATTTTATCCAATAAACCGTTGGACAGGAGTTATGAATCAACATGATAATTTGCTTGTAGCATCACAGATCAGTAAACTATTACAGACAGATTTAAAGAAAAAAATTAAATGTCTCAAGGGTCAATACATAGGACTTTGTTGGTGATTTTGGCTGTTCATTAGAGCAATATTGGCTCATTAACCAATGTTTTCTATGAAGAATCTGTTCATGCTTAGTAGTGCAATACTAATTTCCATTAGCTTACTGGTTTCCCTAAGTTATGACAAATTGAATTATTAACATGATAGAATCTTGTTAGGCAGAGATAATTTGAATTTTTATTACTTCTAATTAGCATAATACTTAATCCTTAAGTTCTTTTTTTTAAGGTAATTTTCAACCTTAGCCTAAGGTTGTGGTGACAGTTTGCGACAAGGTTAACTAGTATTTATTTTTGGTAGTTACATCTGTTTTTTATTTTTATTTTTTTTTTCATCAACTGAATTTACCAATATAGAAAAGGTAATTTGAAGTAACAATATGTAATTTTTTTTTTCTTCTAAAACTTTATGAACATTTACCTGTTATCTTATGGCTTGTGTTGATAAATTATGCATATATAGGTAATAAATGGAAGGGATAATTTTTTCTTTTTAATATTTTGAAAGTAGAAAATACAAAGCATAGAAGTGTGTGTTTTCTGTAGCAAGCTTGTTTGTAGAACCCCTGTACCCTTCCTCCTCGTAACATGAACTGGGTGTTTCCCTTTCCAAACAACTGGTAAAAATATATTCTCTCAGATGCCGGAAATTTGAATATATATCCCTCGGATTACAAGTAAGGCTTCCACAAGACAAGATCTGTCTGGGGGTCTCCTTGTCACACTATCATTAGGATATCCTCTTTGACTTGGTATTTAAAGAAAATTAAGTTGCGGCTTTTCAGATGTCCAATACATTCAGCAGATTCTTAAGTAAAATATTTTTGTTTGCTCTCATACTTTGTTCCCCATCCTTACATGTGATCATCTTTCTATTCTTTGCTTAGCAACCATCTCATGTTGGTCACATAAAGTCTCGGATCGGTGTTTTTTTTTTTTTTTTTTCCTGTCAAATCTAATTGTGAGAGAATACCTGAAGAGCAATCTCATTACTTAGTCAAACTCAGCGTCCACGTATTTAACCTTTGAAATTAGTTCAAACTTTTCGTCGAATTGTCAAATTACAAGGTGCCAATTTTCTGTGACAATTTCTTCTGCCAATTACTAATGCTTTAGATAAGCATTAAGGATTTCTGTTTGGAATGTTACTTTTATATTAATCGTTCGTTGTATTTTCTTATCCCTGTTTAATCAGATTGAATCGAAATCAAATTGTTCCGCCATCTACCCTGATATCGGCTCTTTTCTTAGCTCACTTCCCTCTTAAATACGACCACGTTACTGCCCTTCATTAAGCAACTTTCTACATAACGATAACTCGTTTAGATTACCCTTTTTACAATTTTATTCTCCTAGATATTGGTATGTGGCTTTAGTTAGGTCGTTTCTTGGGCATTACGCAAAAGGCACAGAGACCAGACTTTCCATTAAAACTTTAGTCGCCAATTTTACGGGTCTTTAGTTGCGTAGTGTATAAGGACAAATCCCAGCTTTTGAGAATGACATCGACCAATAAAGTAATGGATTTTCCGGTAAACTTATATCAAACCATCGCTTTAGGCTTATTCTTCATCACGTTGCATGTGCTACACTGCATCGCCTTAATTAGAATTTCAAATCTTTCCTGGCCTTAGTTCAAATCTCATTTTACTTGAGTTGGAACTTAATTATTTTCGAAGTTTGGTGAAAAGTGGAGCATTCCCATTCTTTTATTTGTTTGCATTTAACAGGCCTCTCCCACTAGAATTATAAAGAACCTCTCCTACTCTTTTTTTCTTACACTATTGATTATGTATACATATATATACATTATATATATATACATTTTATATATATATATATATATATATATATACATATATATATATATATATATATATATATATATATATATATATAGGTAGTATGTTGACCAGGGCACCAGCCACCCAATGAAATATTACCGCTAGAGAGTTATTGAATACTATGACTGG
>NC_090746.1:19538427-19543427 GCF_036898095.1 Palaemon carinicauda
TTATACAATTTATTGTTTAATCCTCTTGATTTCCCTTTATTGTGCCCTTAAAACCTTAGTCTCGCTCACATGGCCCCAGTTTTCCTCTCATTTTCCAAACTCTCTCAGTCGATAGATTTTGCAGTATCCCTTCAATAACCTCAATCATTACTGTATTATCAACGAACATCAACTACTTGTATTCCATATTTTATCCAAGAATAATTTTCTGCGAACATCAACTATTCCATATCTTATCCGGGAATAATTTTCGTATCCAAAAAGATTAGGTCTAATTATAATTGTTTTCCTCTAGCTTCTCCCATTATTCCATCCATCAATAAAGATATTGAACAGCTATAGAAACGTAACACATGTATCTGAATTCACGATTTCACCAAACCTTTAAAATTTGTTTCCCATCACTTTCCAGTAAATGTTTTGCTTCTATTACAAAAACTTTATTCTGTATATAGCTTCCTAAATTTCTTTTAAGTCTCTCACAGGATGGCTTTATGAAAAACCATATGATCCATAAACCTCATTCTTTGTATAAGCCAACACTTCTCTTTTCCTAAAAATCCTTCTGTCGTCTTTATTTTTTATTTCATCAAAATCCAATCGTAAAACTTCCTGGGTACAATGAGTTTTATTATATCCCCATGACTATTACATTGGGCTGAATCACCTTCTTACCTTCAAACAACAGAATGATTATTTATCTTAGCCACTATTTTGGAAACTTACATTTATCCAGACCTACCTTGTACACTCTGGCCAGCCAATCAATCTGACTACCACAAATATACAACAGTATTTGACTTACAACTGTGTCAATTCCTGGTGTCTTCTGTTACTCAACCTCTTAACCCCCTCCCTTATCTTGCACCACTAATAGTCCCTTTCAATAGCTTATTTCTCCAACTTTGCTACTCATACTATCCTGCAATCCCTGGTTACTCTCTTCTACATTAAAACAATCTTGTTCCCATACTAACAAACCTTCCCTTATTTATTTGGATTATCTTTCTGCAGAGCTGGAATGTAGCCCTTAGAGTTTGATTGCGAGGTGGCATCCCTGCCTAACTGCTGGAGCGGGTAGGCTTAGGGTGGCTGGGGGTTACCTAGCCTCCTTTATATATACTCTCACGGCAGTCTGCCAACGCTAGAGTCCGTGTCCAGCACAAGGCTGGACAATCTAACAAGGAAGTAAGAGACGTCACTTTTTCTTTTGGCTCGGTAGATATTGGATGTGTCCTCTCTCTCCCTGACTGTCATTGAACTTTTTTATTTTGCTTCCTCTTTTCTGGTGTGTGTGTTTTCTCTATGATCGCCTTCATGTGAATCTGATCCACACTCTCTGTGTCCTTCGTGCATCGGGCATCGCTGCAAGCAGGGTTCGCCCTGCGCAGAGTGTAGGGAGTGGTCTGCCTCCCAATGGGAGAAATTTTGACAGCGCAGGAGGAAGAAAGCTAAGCACGATCTTTCTCCCTAAGGGATGAGGAAAGCGGCTTCTTCTTCTCGCACCTGTAAATCTTTTTCTAAAGCTCCTTCTCGCTTGCGCTCTTCTGAGGGGCGATCGAGTAGGAGAGCAGACCGACTAACTCCTTAGGAACACTGGGGTACGGAGTTTTTGTTTTTTCCCCTAGTTGAGCAACTTCACCTCCAGCTGCTGGGGAGCCCTTCTACCTTTCTGATCTTTTGCAGGTGTGGTCGTCCTTAGGGATTTCAAGACCCTATTTGAAGGAGGAGCTGCTGCGCCTTCTACAGCGTGGTGCTAGGAAGGATCCATCTCCGGAGCTGTCGACATCTCACGCTCTGGAACTGTGCGAGGTCCATCTTTCACTCTCTCCTGGCCTTTCCATGCACGGACAAAGTGGTTGCTCGCGTTTGCCTCTCCAACGGCCTCCTGTTGACGAAGAACGCTCTCATCATCCTGGGACCTGGTCATCCCCTAACCTTCAACCCTTTGTTTATCCGCACAGGAACCCGCAAGTTGCAGGTGTAGATCTTCCGGGGATCAGCGCTTCTACCACCAGCAGCGGTAAAGAACGAGCATCGCCATCGCCTCGCCCTTCTGGATACTCTTCCCCTGATCGCCTTTCATGACTATCGGAAGATCTGACGAATCGTAAGTTATCACGATCCGAGCGCTCTTCTCACGAGACAGCAGGTCTCAACGCTCTCCACGGAGGCATTCCTCTTCACGAGGACAAGCCTCACGATTGCGTTTCGCGCGATCACCAGCACAGTCTAGACCTAGGTCTAGACGCTCGTGTTCTAAATCTCTGCGATCTAGATCATGAGAACGGCATTCACACTCGCTAGGACGACGCTCCCGTTCACGAGGGCGGCATTCACGCTTGCGAAGGTACCGTTCACAAGAACGACGTTCTCGTTTGCGAGGTCGACGCATACGTTCGCAAGATAGGCATTCGCTACGTTCACACTGTTCTCAAACAAGAGTTAGGCGCTCCCATTCACAAACATCTCGTTCGCGATCAAGGTCTAGACTTTCCTTGTCTAGAGGTAGAGGTAGGCACTCGCGCAGTCCATCAGCGTGCAGCTTCTCAACCAGACCTTCTTCCAAACGACCTCAGACCAGTCCTGATCATGAGAATGACATCTCCACAGACAGGCGTCCAGCTAGACACTCAGTGCCTTACACTGCCTGGGGAGTCTTAGCAAAGCACTTGCCTATGCAACGCTTGGAAACACATCCCGCTGTAACATGTTTTCCAACAGGAGATGTTCCTACTCAGAGGCCTTCTGTGCTAACTTCGTCGGATGTAGGTGCTTCTCTGAGGCAGCCGGAAGGCATTAGACTTTCTTCTTCTTATATGGCTCCTAGTGCTCCCATTATAAGCACTTCTGCTCATGAATCGCGTCTGTTGATGCGTGAAACTCATGATTTTGCGCACGAATCTCGTGTTTTCGCGAGCAATTCACAAGCAGATGTGTCGCAACTGCAAGCTAGGGAGGTACCAATATCTGCGCCTCGATCCTCGGCTTCTTCCACATGCAGCGGAATACTGACACCCTTTCCAAAGGGTTTCAAAGAGCTGCCTAATAGGTCTCTAATGTGCCTATTAGTGCGAACCTACCTTCACGTCCGGAGGAACGTGTTCCTCTGCCTCAGAGGTTATCACCTCCATCGAGTGGAGCTCCTTCCAATGTTCTCCCCAAAGGACACTCTCCTCCTAGACCTCCCAAGGAAGTCCAGGGTCTGAACTTCCTCCATAGGGGAGTACCTTCATCACCACCCTGCTTAAGTCTCTGAATGTGGCTCCTCCACCGCCACAACCTCCGACTGTACCAGTCAAGGTAACCCTAGGATTCCCTTGAAACCCTCGTCGAGTTCGTCTGTTGGGAGTCAAGACCATAGAAGGAGGTTAACGATAGACAAGGTACGCAGATCACCTCCACCCTGATCACGTGCTGAAGGTCCTCAAGCCTCTGACTCTTGTATTACCAACTTACCCTTTACTCCAGTGAAGGTAAAAGAGGTCATAACTAAGAGACAGAAAAGGAGGGTGAAAGACGTAACACCTCCTCACGCCGTCATGATCCTCCGTTGGACGAGTAGCGACTTAGGCTCACCCAGGAAGATCATGATCCATCCCTTCAACCCCAATGACATTGAGGTAGTGCCTCCGGACCAACGTCCAGTTTCCTTACCTTCTCCAGAGGAGGAGCCTTCAGCTCCTACTGCCAAGGCTTTGTCAAGTCCCTAAAAAACCTCGCAGGTTCCCCCTCGTAAGAAAGTGGAGGAAAGTCCTGTGTGTAAGGAATCGAAGGACACCAAGACGAAACCTAAGAATGCTGCGGCAAGGGGAGTCCATCCAGTGATACAGTTGACGACCCTGACCTACCCCAGACTCTGGATGTAATCCTGGAGGTGGACGACCCTTTAGATTCTGATAATGAGAATCTTCCATAGGTGGCCAGTCTGAACTATCAATCTAAACAAGAGAGACGTGAGTCGGAGCACACCTTTTGGCAGGTCCATGCACGCATGAGTTCCATCAACATGCTGTCTACTCCTGGTTCCACCATCTAGGAGCGGGAGGATATGGTTCTCGATGAAATATTTGACACCCAGAAGCCTTCCAGGTTCAGTGTCGCTTTGCCCTGGTCTAAGGGTTTGACAGCCGCCAAAAAGAAAGTTATCACTCAGATAGCTGGAACTTGTAGTTCCCTGAGGGCAGGTTCCTCCTCGGTTCCTTTCACTTCCTTTTGTTTCACAAAGGAAGTATTCCGAGATCGAAGGGAACCTCATTCCACCATGTCCCTCGACCCTTCGGTAGAGTCTCTAACAAAGGGTATCCCGACTCAAACCCTCTCCTCTCTGAGGGCCTTCCTCTAGGCAGTTGAGCTTCTAAACATAGAGAGAGGTGCGAAGTACCCCATGAAGACTGCTTTGTGGCTGGATCTATGGCTAGGATCCTTGGGCTTCATGGTCCGCTCCCACAATCTTTCAAAGGAGTCGGCCAGGAAGACTCTGGAGTCTTTCCTGTTGTCAGGTACCCGAACTCTTGAGTTTTTATCCCACCATGTCATCATCTTGTGGGCGAATGCCATTGTCAAGAGAAGGGTTACCATGATTGGGAAATTCCACAAGCAGGTGCCTAAGATGGAAGTCTCCTGGTTGAGGAACTCCACCCTTGAGGGTTTTTCTCTCTTCGTTCCAGAAGAGATAGAGATGGCTGCTGAGCGATGGATGAAATCGTCGAACGATTCTTTGCCCCATAGGGTCATGACATCGAGGCCCTATGGTATACCTTCCCAGTCTTCCCGGACTCAGCAAGCACCTTCTTCTTCTCACCCGTCGACTTCTAGGTACGCTGGACCTTCAAAGGTATCTAAGTGGCCCTTTCCATCCAAAGGCCAAAAAGGGACCAAGTCCTTCAGAGGAAATAAGGGAGGAAAGGGAGGTGGCCGAGGTAGTCCCTCCCCGTAGGAATGGCATTCTTCCTCACCCAACACCTGTGGGAGGATGCCTACAGCGCCACTGGCAGAGG
>NC_090746.1:19548427-19555927 GCF_036898095.1 Palaemon carinicauda
ACTTCATAATGGATATTCATACGTTGTCGATAAAACTGTTAAAGCAACTACTTACTGGAGATGTGAGAGACGAAAAGAGTGCAATGCAAGAATTAGAACGATTAGTGATGTCGAACATGGACAGGCTTCAGAACATTCACATCCTCCTGACGGTGCTCATAATATAATTTTAAAATCTTTGGATGTAATGAAGAATTCAGCAGAACAAACAGAAGAGGTAACAAGCCGCATAATTGATAAAGTCTGGGAAGAACTGCCACTCAGCATTGCTGGTTCTATACCTAAAAGAGAAACACTTGCAAGAATGGTAAGACGAGCAAGAAAGAATGAAGAAAGTGAAGACTTGGATAAGACAAGCCGTGGCGAGAATTTTCGTCTTTATGAAACCACCTCCGTTACAATTTTATCGACAGAAACTAACTTGGAATTATTATCTAAAAAACGAGCATGGTTTGCCGATGGCACATTTGACTCCGCTCCTTTAGGCAAGCAGCTTTATACTTTACATGCCATTGTTTCAAAAAGTAAAACCTTGCCATTGGTATATTGTATTGCTAGTAACAAAGAAGAAAAAACGTATGACGAAATTTTTGGATTTTTAAAAAGCAAAGGTGTTCAGGATCCTGATTCAATAACTGTTGATTTTGAAAGAGCAACAATAAATAGCATTAAAAAAAACTTTCCTAATACATTTTTATCAGGTTGTTTTTTTCATTTTGGCCAATGTTTATGGCGAAACATCCAGTCTTGTGGTCTACAGCAGTGGTATGTTGAACCCAATAAAGGCACTTTTTATCAAGCAGTTACAAGCACTTGCCTTCGTTCCACCCACAGATGTACATGAATTATTTAACGAATTGGTAAATATCTTAGATGCTGAAACGGATGAATTGTTAAGTGATTTTTTGGTTTACTTTGAAAGTACATGGTTAGGGATAATCCAGCGAGGTCGAAGGAGGAAACCACTGTTTGATGTTGATTTGTGGTCTGTTCACACTCGCGTTAATAATGATTTACCGAGAACAAACAGTTCCCTTGAAGGCTGGCATCAGGCATTTGAAAAGAGAATCAACATAACGCATCCAACATTCGCCAAATTACTAAAGGTTATCAGAAATGAACAAGCATGTAATGAAATTCTAATTGAACAAGCTTTTGCAGGGATTGATATAACACGACTTAACAAGAAATACGATGCCATTAACGATGGGATAAAATCCATATTTTGTTCTTATGATAAGGATGAAGGATTAACTTTTTTACGGTCTTTAGCTCACAATTTTTAAATATTCTTTTTTTCTCTTATACATTATACTATGTAGGTTTTTAACTTTTTTTAACCCAGCCGACACATTTTATCTTTTAAATAAACACATATTGTATGTAGTATATTGTAGAAATAAAATGATTATCAAGCATTTTACTTTTATTTCAGGCCTACGTCCTTTTGTCTTTTACAGGTGTTCTGAATAAAAAAAAATAATCATTGATTTTCTTACTGGACTAAAGGAAAAAAAAAATATATATTTGCTTATAATTACATTTAGTCGTAGCAGTATTCGGCATTTTGTCCGTTCGACTTAACGTCTGTTAGGCATTGTGTCCTTTCGGCATTATGTCTGTTCGGCTTCCTGGCTTCTGCTTCTTGTCCTTCGGCAAAAATGCATTCGGCATCCCGTCCGTGCACGTATATATATAGATATATATATATATATTTATATGTATGTATGTATGTATGTATGTATATATGCGGTGCAATGCATGTTGCGAATCGGAGACCAAGTTGTCAGTGAGACTAATTCCAATTTGCTTTTGGGAAAACAATGGAAGGTGCCTACCAGAGAAACCTTTTACAACTTCCATGTCTTGCAACCAATTTTGCAGTTTGGAAAGTTTTTATTTTTTTTTGTACGTCAAAGAAAATAAGATTAGTTTTGGCCCTTACTTGCAATTGCTCTTGCTCTTGTTCTTGGATGTAGCCCCTAAGTTCTATAAGATAAAATGAAAATTTAAATTCTCCTAACGACGCTTATCCTCCCGTCTCTTCGTAGATATATACAAACAGAACTTTTGCTGATCATAACGTATCTAATCCCAAATAACAGCTGAAGTTTTTCCCATTATGGTTATCCACCTGATTTTAGCACGAAGCATCCCCACGAAGTATCCTATGAAATTCTATTTTCATTATTCTACATCCATAATGCGGAAGCCATATGTAATTAATTACAGATGACTCACGTTATTTAGAATTTTGTTTACTTGGCATCGTTTTTGCTTTGATATTTTAAGAGAGAGAGAGAGAGAGAGAGATCTCTGAGAGAGAGAGAGAGAGAGAGAGAGAGAGAGAGAGAGAGAGAGAGAAATTTCCCTCCCGTCAGCCCACAATTAGAACTTGAAGTGCCGCATTACAGACACTCATCAACCTCTGCAACGCACAGCATACTGCGATAAAGAATCAAGTAGGTTACAATTAGGTCGGACTTACTTGCCCCACCGATACTGTTTCTTCGTGGAGAGAGAGAGAGAGAGAGAGAGAGAGAGAGAGAGAGAGAGAGGGGGGGGACATAAATGACTCCTGAGTTCTCACCTGTTATTAACTAAAGATTGTTTTATCTTTCGCTTCTGGTGTGTTCCTTGTCTTTTAGTTTTCTTTTTTTTTATCACAAAACGTTGCCGATATATATTGTAAATGCAGATTTCTGGTTCTCTTCCGTGACTGTTTCAATACGTGTCAGTTTCTGATGGGTCTAAAAAGATTTTTTATTGTAGTGTCATGACTTTAATAGTCTAAAGCCTTTCATGAATAAGACCCTAACCTCTCATACTCTATTTTGCTTCCATGAATATATTTGTAGAGGATAAAATCCACTGTAATATGTTTCTTCGGAATCATTACATTAGTTTTTGTTGACGTTTTTCCGGGATTAGGTGCATAATGAGCCTGGAATTTGCAGGGCATCGCAATATCTAATGGAAATATGACAGTCCATTTCCAACGGCATATCTTTAAGCGAACTCTGTATGATTGTTCGTTTACATCACACAAAATGTGTGTGTATGAAAGCGTGCGCATTAGGTAATCGAGAGCACAGAGCATTTAGAAGACCGAGAATAAGGGTGAACATATTGAATCCTATCGCTTGGACTTGATAACAGCTTTCGAATATAACTCTGAATTATTAAAGGTAATGGAGTGTGTATTCAAATCTCTAGAGAGTGGAACTTAGTGCACAACCCCCTACCCCGTCCCTGCCATTCCATTTTTCTGGTTGGATCGTTTGCGGTAAAATAAATAACCAAGGCCAATTCCTTTCATAGATGATTTATAACTAAACTTCAGTCTTGATTCACAGCGAAAGGTAAAATGTCTTTGTAGTTTATGGAATCATCTCTGCTATTTACAAAGAAAAAGAATTATTATATAACGATTCTTGGGCCTCTTGATATCAATTCCGCTGGTGCGGTAGATTATACAGGCTATATAAGCAGACAACATTGCTGCTGATCTTATTGTTGGTTTATATTAGTTGCATGAGGTGGCAATGATCTTATTGTTGGTTTATATTAGTTGCATGAGGTGGCAATGTTACTGTCATTTCTGTAAATTATAGAGGTTGCATGGGATGGCGATATTACTGTTGCAATAGCTGTAAATTTGAACGCTTCTGGCCTTTTAACGCCACTTACCAAGTTGCGACAAATCGGAAACTTTTGCCTTCCTTGGATGTTGATACTTGAAATGCAAATGCTTGAATATTCATATAGTTATTACAGGCCACTTAGCGCATTACGGTCAGTATAATCTTATCAAGAAAAATATCAAAAAAAAAATTTCTCTCTCTCTCTCTCTCTCTCTCTCTCTCTCTCTCTCTCTCTCTCACGGTGCGTTCGTTTGTGTATTATGATCACCAACGGACAGTAATGTATCATTTCTAATTTATATGTAATTGTTAAGGTGATCACCAACGTGCATTAATGAAGCGACTCAAGATCGCTTGTAATCTTTCACCAGTTCAGCGAACCGTCCGTTTTGAGATCCCAATAGATATATGAATTCAATTTTGTCAATGAATAATGGAAGGAAACATTACATTTCATCTGTCATTTCTTTCCGAGACGTTGAGCTCCTGGACATGCATACGCTCGATTGTATAATTATTAGAAAGTTGGCGAGGAATCTTTTTACCCACAAAAAGATGTCACTGTGTGGTTTTAATGTGACTGTAGAATGTTAGTTCTCCGAATGTTTGATCCATTGATCTTTATTCTTCAGTTTACAAAATTATGACCAGTGCAATGTTATGATAACGGGAAAAATCTGTGGGGGAGCTCGGTTTCATCTTATGAAATGAGATTATCAGTAGTAGCTGCAGAAATACTTGTTCCAATTTGTAATAATGGGTGAAATTGCAAGTTATCATAATTATATTTTGTAACAATGGGTGAAATTGCAAGTTATCGTAATTATATCGACTGTTAATTATAATTATGATTACTATTACTTTTGTAATTATTATTCAGAGCAATTGAAATGACAATCATGCCTTACGTTATTGAATTTGTGAGTATTTTTCAAAAAAATAATTTGAATATACTGTAGTGTTTTTGAAAACAGACACCCTATTATTCGTGATTTATTTCTTGATAATGGCGTTCTTTTACTATCGCTCATAATTTTCGTTGTCTGTTTACTCAAAACCAGTCTTTCCAAATTTAATGGTTCACTTGTAAGTTTCCATACACTGAACGCTATTGAAGAATCCCTGTTTACAATTATGTTTCCATTGAACCGAGGAGTTTAAACCATGGATTTTTTTTCTCACGTTCTGATTATTGCCTTCGCCTAAATAGAAGATTTTGCGAAGGGTATGTTTCACCCCGGTTTGTTACAGAAAAAAATACTGTATTGTACCGATTTTGACCAAACTTGGAAGTCATGTTGGGTATGACCCAAGGATGAACCTGTAACAGTTTGTATAAAGTACACCAAAGTAGAAGTAAACAGCATTATTTCTAAAATGATGGCAATGTTAAGTAAATGGCAAATATTTTTTTAATTTATTATTTGTTTGTGAACAACATTACGGAAAAGCTACCGAACCAATTTCAGTGAAATTTGGTAGACATATGGGGGTATGACCCAAGGACAAAACCACTCGATTTTGAAGAAAATACATCGTAGTGCAAGTATGCAGTCGAGTTAAGATCAAAATAAGACAGCTTGGCGTGGAGAAGGGATGCTCTCTACTGAGTCCCTTCTAGTTATCATCTGTAATCACATAAGGTATTTTAATTAACGAGACGAATGAGTTAGATTTCTTGGATCTCGTCTTTCCTGTTCAAAAGAATTTTGTTTCAGCGAGAAGTTAATTTTAGGAGGAAATAAATTCAGAAAGTTTGAGAGGAGAGTCAGGTGAGATCATTTAAAAGGAGAGGATGAAAAGATAAGCATAAAGCGCATTTGTGGGTGTTTTTTTTTTTTTTTTTTTTTTTTTTTTTTTTTTTGCAAACTTCTATATAAAAAGGTAACAAGACTATACGCACGCTTAACATTATCTTAAAGTTTTGACAAAGAGTAACTTGAAAGCGAGTGGAAACTGACTATTAAAATGAATTTTACGTGTTTCTTTTTCGTAAGTACATGCAATGTATTTCGAAATTTTTATAAGGCATTCTCAATAGTTGATTACTCTCATATCTGGATAAGTTTCATAGGACTGTCCAGATAAGAAATTATCATCTTTTACTTATATCTAACTTTATTTATTAGTTTTTTACGTAATGGCCTTCTGGCCTATAAGACATAATGGCTTCTGAAATTATTGATATATGAATATTTGCTAATTATTGAAATAAATATAACAATAGTTATAATAATAATGAAGATGATTGTTATAATTGTGATTATTTTCTTATAATTAGTATTATTGTTGTTTGTTATTATTACCATCTTTATTATTATCGCGTTATTTATAATATCGAAGACAATTATATGTTATTTGGAGTTGATTGATGATAACAAAAGATGTAACGATTGTTTTGCTATGCCTACCAATCTATAATACATGTATATAGATCGTAATTCCCCTTTCGGGAGTGCTTATACTGTAGTCAACACCCCCCCCCCCCTTTAGGTGCCGTGGGCATACCACGTTATTACGCCACACCAAGTCAAAGAGTATAATGGCGACTGAGTAAAACTTTATATTAAAAACTTAGCACACATTACTGGAACTAAACTTAAAAGTACTTTGACATTTCTTAAGAAAACAGATTAATGACTGACCACATTCTTCATCATAGAAGCGTGGATCCAGGCAGGTGTATTTTAACGTTTCCATGGAGACCTCTCGACCAAACATCCATCCTAGTACGCACTGAACAAAGAACCACACTCCCTGGGTGAAGACATGGCATTTATAGACTGCCATATTCCCCTCCCCACCTAAGTAGCTCCCCAACCTCCATCATCTTCCCATCCTGTTGTGTGAATTTGTAACTGGGTCAAAGTTATAACTTGGTCAAGGTGACACTCACAGGGTCCAAAAGGCCTAAAGAAAAAGTTGTAGAAGGAATGTGACCAGATGACGTGCCAAGTCGAGATAGAGTTGTATTTGTGACCAAGTCTTTTATCAACTTTGTAGATTGAAGTTTTGTATATATTCATTTGTATATATATATATTATATATATATGTATATATATACATGTATATATATAACATGTGTGTATATATAAATACCATATATATTTATCTTTATATAAAATTAGATGGAATGCTGATATATATATATATATATATATACTGTATATATATATATATATATATATATATATATATATGTGTGTGTATAAATATATATATATGTATATATATATATATATATATATATATATATATGTATATATATATGTATATATATATGTATATATATATATATATATATATATATATATATATATATAATTACTAGCTGAAGTGCAACCCTAATTGGAAACGCAGTATGCTATAAGCCCAAAGGCTCCAACATCGTACTTCGTATTTTTCAGTGGAAAACCAATGGTTTACGGAAAAAGACTACATGTATAGACTCTGTCACAAGATCCACCTTTTCTCCATCACCCCCATTATAATTGTGAAATGAAAGTACCTTGTTTAGCCATTCGGGACAATACCAAGCGTCCCTAAGGTTGGGACATGACTCTTGGACCCTCTTATATATGACCGTCATTTTATACGGTAGAGGCATATCAGTACAATGTTAGCTTTACGCTTTTTTTTATTACACTTTTGTCATATCTTGAGAATATTTATGGGTTAAATGCTAGTCTAATTTTTGAGTTTTGAACCCCTTATGACATGTACAGTTGGACACAGGAATTCCTGGCACACCCCACTCTGAGCAAGCTCTCCCTACCATACCCTTGCTATCTGACAAGTAACCAAACAGTTGATATAGGTAAAGGAGAGATGGCAGAGATGGGAACTCGCCTCACA